>NC_064621.1:19436439-19739469 GCF_023898315.1 Schistocerca nitens | reverse complement strand
TAACAATAACCTAATGTCCTCTGTCTGGGGTTCCCAAACTTTTCCTCAGACGAAACACTGACTATCCTGGGGATTAGCCATGTTGATTTTGATGGTCAATGAAATATTTAAAAAATGAGAACAACTTGTTTTATTCAGTTATTACTTCAATTTTAAATAATAATAACATAGAAATCGTAATTTTTCGAATGTTTATTACTGGTACCCTCTACTTCACAGACCACAGTTCGAGAAATCCTGCTTAGTTGCAGCACATATTGTTGCGAAGATGTGAGGACTTGCCTTTATTCATTAGAAGAAAGCAATAAAATTACACCATTCTGAAGAGCTAGGCTGTTGCATTGTGCATGATATTTGCGAACTACTTCATCTGAGACTGACTTCGAACTGAATGTAGGACTTCAGCAGTCGCTGTAACTGATGTTGTTCAGTAGGCTCTGCAGCAGGCCGAGAATTAATGAGAAAAAGCTTGCAATGCTTGTGAATCAGATCAATTTCAAGACAAAAAAAAAAATACCTTCTGATCTGTCAAAATCAGGATCATTTTCTGTAGGTAAGTGAGACAGTGTCTGTGTTTTCATGCTGTGCCCTAGGCTGATAAAGAATGTCATATGCAGGGTGGCGCATGAAATGTGTTACCATTTTGTTTTTGAATATAAACTTTATTGTCAATACAATCTGAAAGGAATATATACTACAATGAAGAGCCATCCATGGAGATTTGTTCTAACTCAGCACATGCTCAATATGTCCACCATTTCGTTTCCTAACTTCCTTCAGACGAACACTTAAGTTAGTGATTACCCTACGGCACATGTCTTCCGTAATTTCACTTCAAGCTTGAAGAATAAGTCTTCTGAGCTCCATTAAAGCACGTGGACGTTTCGGGAAAAATTTTTCCTTTATGTACCCCCAAAGAAAAAAGTCACATGGATTGAGGTGGGAGGCCAATTTTGTCCGTCATTGAAACGACCTGGAAACCTGAGTGAAATGATCCACATGTCGAAATGCTCGTGTAAAAACTCCAACACAGTGTTCGCAGTATGCCGCCTTGCTCCATCTTGCATGAACCACTGCGTGTTGAAGGGCAAGGCAGTAGCAAGAAGCTGTGGAATGAAGCTGTTCACAGTTTATTCAAAGAAAAAGGGTCCAATAAGTCCGTGACTGGAAATTGCTGCCCACACTGTAATCCTCGGAGCATAATGTTGTTGTTCGTGAAGCACTTGTGGGTTTTCAGTGGCCCAAAAGCGTACATTTTGTTTGTTAACCACACCGTCTAAATGAAAATGCGCCTCGTCTGAAAACCAAACGTTGTTGAGAGTTTCTTCCCTATCCTCCACCCACTGAACAAACAGCAGTCTCTGCTGCTTGTGTTTTTCAGTGAGCTTCTGTGCACAGGTCATCTTGTATGGGTACATATGGAGGTCACTTTTAAGAATGCGTTGAACGGAGCGTCTGGATATTCCCAGTTGCACTGCTGCCTTTCTACACGATTTCCCGGGACTTCTCTGTACAGCAACTCGTACCGCTTCAGTATTCTCCGGCGAACAAACAGGCTTCGGCCGAGGTCGCTTCGCTTCCAATACTGTTCCTTCCTGTACAAATTTATCGTACAACCTGTGGATGGTCTTTTTGCAAGGCACCCATCGTGTGTTAAACGGTTGCCGAAAACGCCTCTGAGTCACAAGGCTTTTCGTTTCATGAAAAAGTAACACAATTGCCGATCGTTGCTGTGTCGTCAGTCTTCCATTGTCAGCGATTGCTGCTTACTAGTCTCCTAGCGGCAGTATCGTGTATTGCGCATCATTTCGTAACTCATTTGTTTTTCCAAGCTCTGCTGGTACTGCTGTAGAGATCCCAGCGGGATATCTAATGTGCGTCGTAAATTGTGAAAGAAACAGTTGGTAACACATTTCGCGCGCCACCCTGTAGATAGTTGGTCACTGTGACAAAAGTTGCAGCTTTAGAGCTGTATGATAAGAGACATCTTTCGCCTTATGGAAAAGAGCTGTCAGCAGCTTATGATCAGTTACGGAAAAATTTTTCTACTAGGCAGATACTGATAAAATTTTGTAAGAACGTAAGTTATGGCAGAAGTTTAATTTTCCAGCTGACTCTAGTTCGTTTGAGCCTTGTTCGACGTGTTGGATGCGAATGCTACGGAGCGTTCCATGTTGCCCCTACTCTGTGGTGACCCTTCATCTGCGAGTACTATCGGTTTTTGCGGATCGCAGTGCGTGTTTCAAATTCTGAAAAGATTTCACGCATTCTCAGTCCAACTAAAAGGACCATTTTTCGGCTCAGGTGTTGCAAAGGGGCAGCAACTTGCGCTGCATCTGTATTGAATTTGATGTCAGTTTTGCCTAGAACAGCTAGGAATTCTCGTAAATTTGTAGAAGGTAGTCTCCGTACGGCTTGTAAGTTTGCTGCCAGACGCTCCTGTGACTGAAAGCTGAACTAAATCTCAGCAGTGCGGTGCCTGCGTCCGGTCATGAGTCGGAAGTTCTTGTTTCTCCTGTTTTAATTTACTGGCAGCCAGTGCTAGATTCCATGCGTGAAAACCTGCACCCCTGTTGATAAGTTTGCCCGCCGTATGGCCTCCTGAAGAACACAGTCTCAGAAAGGTGATGCCGGGGATGAACGTGCGGTGCCCCGTGTCCAGGCAACGCTCCACGACCGCTGATTTATTAGGTTGCCGCATGCACGTATGACGATGGTGTTCAACACAACGTTCTTACACCGTTCGACATGTTTGCTAAATATAAGATTTCCCACACTGCCGTGCGATCTCCTGAGAATTCTTTCTATTCTTGAAGACATGCCGCCAAAATACAACAACGACGTCGTTGCAGTGGGTGCTTGCGCTTCTTCATTTACATCCCTGCTTAGAGCGGAATGCATGGCGCATCTGTGTGTTGGAGCACGGTTCTTGGGTGTCGTAGCTCACCAGGCAGACTGTCGGTATTTGAGACCACATGCGCTCCGTGTACAAAAGAGTGCGCGACACTAGCGTGTTGTGCAGGATGATAGCTTCTGGCCTACAAATATAACTTTGAGTGAATTGGTATGTGGTAGACACTATGTCCCAGTGCACCATCGGCTTTTATTGTAACCAGGACATCGAGGAATAGTAAGATGCCGTCTTTTTCCACTTCCATGGTGAACTGTTTATTCGAATGGAGCGAGTTCAAATGCCGGAGAAACATACGTAACGTCTTTATTCTGTGGGGCCACACTAGGAAAGTGTCGTTTACATGGGTTAAAACAAGTGAAACAAGAATATCCGATACTGCTGAGTTTTAATTCAGCTTTTAGCGACAGGAGCGTCAGGCAACAGTCACTGCCCGCAGTGCAGGCGCGGAAGGACATTCTGTGGCGCCCGTCAGCGCCGCTTTGCTCCAGCGGAGAGCATCTTCTCGCGCACGCGTGTTGCTTGCTCCCGGCCTGATAAATTTCGCTGCCGCCGCACGATTATCATTGCAGCAGTGACGGCAGCACCCGAATATGTTGAACAGTTGTATCGATGACATATTGTGGAATTTGCACAATATGATGAGGCGGCAAATCCGAGAAGTGTGCACTTGAGTCCTATGTCAGTTAAAACTTGAAAACGGGATTCGAAGTTTTTGAGATGATTTTCCGGGGTTTCTCCGGTTACAATGATGTGGTCGAAATAATTTGAAAAAGACGGAACTTTCGGCGTCAGTTATTCAAGAAAGCACTGAAATAACGCAGGAGCAAAAGCACTTCTAAAAAGAAGGCGCTAGTATTGGTACATGCTGATGTGCGTGGTAACAATCACAGTTTTTTGTTTCGTTTACCAGCCCCGGATCTATGATATTTCCGAGCCGGGGCAAAAATTTGATAGTGTCGCTCCCCTCCCCTTTTCATTAAATACGTTCATTTTGTAGCGCACATCCTTCTGAAGAGTTTGATATATAAACATATAAGTTCGGCTTACATGTTAGACATGTTATTCACTCATAAGTGTGCTAAAGTGCAATGCCATGCCTCTTCACTCAGCATTCTTCTATCGCACTCAACTCTATTTCGCTCTGTGGAATTCAAACGTGTATATTTTGTAATGGAAGCCATCAGACCTATATTTAGGACAGTTCAAATTAAAATGTCCTGTGGTGCCTCTCCTGCTCCCACAGTCGGCCAGTTTGACATCCTACCCCCCCGCCCCCACCACCACCACCACCACTTAAAAACAGCCTCACTATTAATACTGGGTGGGATTATTTGTGATGGGGAGAATAAGAGTTCTTCAGAAAATTTAGTCTTTATTGCGTATTAGCCAATAACTTTCTCTTTTGTGTGACATAAAATTAAATATAGGAAACATAAAACTAGTAAAAACAAGAGACAAGCAAGATAGTACACATTTCGTCAATCTTTAAGTCCCAGCATTTTTATCTCTCTATCTTGTTACAGCTCTACACTGCTTGTTTTCCTTTCTGCGAAAGAATCTCCTACCTCATCAAAGTTCGGCAAAAGTTTTGCTAGATGAAAAATCAAAATGTCGCTGTCTAATATTGAAAAAGTTGTCAACACGAATAGACCCAAGACTGTTGTGATTTCTCAATCTGATTACGTCTATTTTGTCACTGTGTACTAGACAGACCGAAATCGCTGTTTCTAATATTGCAGCAATTGTAACACACGCCAAAAAAGCGGGACTGTTTTGGCACTTCGTGACTATAGTCACGAAGTACCAATTATCAAATGCCTGTTGGGCCTACTACTAGCAAAAAGTTTTATGTTAGGAAATAGTTTCACATTTCATTCATATGCTCCGGTTTCTCAAGTATGAGACGAAAAGCAGTAGTACGAAATTTCTATATAAATTTGAAATCGTCATATTCTTCCATATAATTTGCGTGATGTCGCTGTTTATTCTCCTTCCTCATTCTAATAAACAATCTTGTCATCACCAATTCTGTAACTATTCCGGGCATTATCAAAACTTATTCTCCGGCTAGGCATTAGTACGTGTTCGTTTCCCGCGCTGTTCCGAGAAGGTTAGTTAGGTTTAAGTAGTTCTAAGTTCTAGGGGACTGATGACCATAGATGTAAAGTCTCATAGTGCTCAGAGCCATTTGAACCATTTTTACTAACTTGGGACTGTACAACTGGCCGTAGCATTCTGGCAAAAGTTTTCTGCAAAAATTTCATTTTCTTGGATACACAAAGAAGATGCGTTTCAAAATCATATGAAAAATCGATAGACCAACATGCGCTGGATGCTAGGTGCTTTGTGAAACAAGGCTTTTGTCTTCATGAAAATGAATTTGGCACCCCTTGAAATTGCCGCCTGGGGCAGATACCCCGGTTTGCCGCCCCCCCCCCCCTCCCCTCGCCACCCTTAGCTCGGGCCTGTCCTTTACCAGGGGAAGTTGAAGATAAGCATTGAAATTTTTGAAAACGATCGTCTACTAGGTTATCCCATAAGCTATCAATACCTGGGAGCGGAAAGGAATCGCTGTTCGAGCGTTAACTGTAGCTTTAAAATCGTCACAAAGTCTGATTTCTCTGTTCCATTTTCTCGTTATCACGAGGGGAGATGTCGCTTGGCTTACAGAAAAGAATTTCAAAACACCGATTTGTTGTAATGTGTTTAGTTCAGATCGCAATGTATCGTCGAACAAATGTCCATATTTTTTTTACAGTACTAACGAATACTGGCATGGGAAAGTACATCAGATGTCTAAAAATTAATAAAGACAGCAGTGCGTCAATTCGAGCTCTTCGCCACCCGTTCTCTGTATCCCCACTCACGGCGACACACTGATCTGACGCGGACCACGAAGCGACACGTCCCCACCACGCAACGTCTGTGAGAATTGCTTCGTTTGTTGACACCGAGAGCACCACGTCCCTGCCAGACATCTGCGCCACGCCATGTCTGTGTGAAATAGGCGATAAAAGGAAGGGATCGCTGAACTCGAGGGCATGTCTAGGAAATGTAAATTTAACTGCTTTCGTCGATCCACATTTCAAGATGAAATGCTTCCCGGTGCCTTTATCAAAACCTTCTTGTTAACAGGAGGAGGACAGATTCTAAAGCGTCGGAACCCTGCTCTCAGTAGTGTGCGTTCAGTAATGGAAGCCCAGGAAGTGGCAGACTCCGCTGACCTTGACTTTAATGTGAATATTGTCGCAAGGGTGACTGCGGTAGCTCACAGTGGCCCCAGTTTCGCAAGGTTCAGAACGACCGCCGTCACAGGCGACATTGCAAACGCAGCACGACGAGCGCGGCGACGTCTTCGGCTAGTTCCGAAATCTTGGGTCAAATCTTACGCAATGCACGACCGCAAAAACTGCTTCCTCCACCACGCTGAATCCTAACTCTACCATAACTCAGGTCACAAGCAGCAAGTGTGCATGCAAAATAACGCAAAGTAAATTCTGCGTCACACATATGAGTATCTCGAGCTGAAAAAAGTGGAAATTAAGATGATCTCTCATGCTGAATCTGTAGCCACTTCTTCTGGAAATCCACGCAGGAACCGTGGACGAATGCAACAAAATTGCACAGCGAAACGCTCAGTGCAAAACTTGCCTCATTCTAATCAGCTCTCCTCTAATAGATGTACAGGTAAACGCTTCTTCCATCCCAATCCGGACGAAGACTGTCTTCCGCAAGTCAAAACAGATAGTCACATTCAGAGGACAAACTGCAAATTGTTTATCTCTCTGCAGATTTGCCATCAATCTCTACTAGTTCAGTTAGATGCTAGTGCTTCAGTCACATGATTAATGAAAATATTTATGAGCAGTTGGGACGTCCTAAACTACAAAAACGACGCCCGTACCTCGTGGCCTACAACGGTGAACGTACGTATCTCTGTTCCTGGAATGTGCACTATGCAAGCAAACTATCGAAATGCAACTGCACCCAATAATAGCAGTACAGTCACGTTCCAGTAGGAATATTTTTGACTGTCTCTGAGTAAAACTTCTACTTTTCGTGTAAAAAAAAATTGAAAACCACTGTCCTGGGATTCACACGTTCTCCTCTATGCAGTCTTTAAAAAAAGATTTTTCGGCATCTTGTAGTCTGAGATCACAGCTTGTTAAGGAGTGTTTTTATTTCCGCTATTGTCCATAATTATTGTGATACTTCACAAACACATTTTGAGAAGTTTGCAGTGAAGAACAGTTTACTTTTGTTGGGTTTTAGGATATACAAAATATAGCTAACACTTCGCTATTGTTTTTAACGGTGCCTGGAGAGCGACACCTTTTTTCCAGTCCCGAATAACTAAAGAATATACTCTGACGTTCCGCAGCAACGAGCTACGAGGCGCAACACTCGACGTTATGGCCGCGCACTGTGCGGATTTGTGGCTCGTGTTTCTCTTTCGTATGTGGTCTACGAAGTCAGTTACAATCAAATTTTAAGTTACCATAGCATTACGACTTATTTTCATTTTGAAACTAGAGGCAGACAATAGCAGGGGGTACACGTTTCTGTGTACCAGATGCAGCTAACCTATCGAAATTGTTTTTAAAGTTGGAAGAAAAGCCACATTTCACTACAGTATGGAGAAAATTGAAGTTATAGTATTTTATTTGAGCACACTGCCTGATGACACCACCTCCAAGTGATCTGTAGCTCAGTCGCAGACAGTTCATGCAAGTAGATGCATGTTTCTCAAATTAGTGATTGTGATTTATTGTTGCATTTATTACTGGGAAAAAACTGATGAAGACATTCTACACGATAAGTTATATAAGAAAAGTTGAAACACATCTCGTATGTAGGACAAAGCTTGACAAAAATTTCTTTGCGGCTCTTACCAGCCATCATTTATTAAACGAATATGAATCATGTTACATAATGTTAGAGTGAACTTGTAGGTCTCGACCTAATTCAAACGATTTGTAAAAATTAAATTTTACGCAGCCTACTGTCTTGATTTAAAGTAACATCTATGTTAATTCCAAATTCGCTGAATGCGTACAGCTTGGCATCAGCCAGTGTTAGACACACCGCCTGTAAGTGACGGACGAAAATGTGTTCCGGGCGGGGGACTCTGAGCCGGATTTTCCGCTCATCGTGAGCAGTCGCCTCAATCACTTTGTCTGTGCACGCCTGTTTGTTTAGAATTAATTTTGGACGGTTGTCAATCGCCATTACTGACTATTCACCTAGATATGCAAGAAGTAATGTTACGGTCAGGCTGAAAACATGTATGATAATTCCAGCACTGATGCAAACACTGAAGCACCTGCAGGGTGTCCTAGAAGAGCTGTTGGAAATAAGGTTGATTTATCAGCTCCCAGTCCCAGAAAAGAAAAGCAGAGAAGCAAAATAAAACTGCTGCAAGGAAAAACCGATGTTTACAAAACACAGTAGCTCCAGTGTCATCTGGAACTAGGAGCAGTGGCAGTTACAGCTTGTACGTGTGAACAGTAATAAATTTAAAAGCTTATGTGATAAGTTTTCAACTAAAGATTTATCGCAACTTGTTTTGTTAATGTTTTCTTCCATAAAAGTTGTCATGTAGTCAGATTAGTTACGTTTTCTAATAAAGTCCACTTCAAGCCGTATTAGTGAGCAGCTATCGTTTCGCATTCACTCGGATTCAATATGGCGTCAAGTGCAACGCCTGACTTGGTACAAATCGAACGAGCGATCCTCTGCTTTCCTTCCTGTTTACTCTCTACTCCGTGGCGTGGATCTCGTGAGCTGCCTACTCGAGAGCGCATTCACCCAGGACACACGGGTCCCATCCCCGGCTTCAGAGCGGCAATCTGTGGTCACATTTGGTGTTTCCGCAAGGTAAAGTAGCTAGTGCCTGCTACACTGCACAGGCGTGTGTTACTGTAAATTTTTCAATAGGACGGCGACCTCCTTTTTCAGCAGGATAATGCATGGCAACATAAGGCTGCTGCAAAGCAACGTTCTCTTTCTGATGTACATTAACTGCCCTGACAAGGGAGATCATCACATCCCCCGCCAATTGAACATGTATGAAACGTGGGGAAGTGAGAACTCACTCGTTCTCCAGGCCCTGCAAGGACCATCACTGAACTGCAACAAAAGGGGCACGATCTTGTGAGAATTCATCACAGGACGTCATCCGTCACCTTTTTGATCGTTACACGCCCGTGTTCCCTCCAGGAAGGGGGGCGGCAGAGAACGGAGGGTACACTATCTATTGATGTGACTGTTTGGGCACTCTTTACAGTGACGTGTGTCTTTCATTTGGTCTGAATTTATCATATTCTCCTAAAATCACGACCTAACTGTCACCTTACTTGTTAGTAAAATTAACTTGTTCTTGAGTTAGTTGCATTTTTCCGTTAGTGTACGTAAAGACGGTCGTGGAAGAGGTACGACCATGGTTGAACAAGGAATTATTGAAATGTGAACTAGTTCCTAGAACAATCTGTTGATGAATGTTTTCAAGAAAGGTGGGTCAATATGCTTGACTCGCAACTAGGCTATACAATTGTAGAGCCAGAAATGGACCATCTTGAAATGTGAAAAGAACTACTACCTTTCTTCCATGGGCTAAACATAGCCATCTCAGTGGATAAGCCTGCTAATTATTGACAGGTGGAACTACACCCGAAGTGCTGGCCATATACTGCTTTCCTCTGTTATGACCATTGTTACCAGTTTAACAACTTACTATTTGGGCCGAATGTATTGTCGTCTGCATTTATTAGTGGTCTGTACTCGGTAATTTCAGGACTGAAGAAGAAGGTGACACTATATGTAAAACATGTACTAATTGCATAGATATCTTGACGAGAGTGTAGCGTAACTCTAAACTGTCTACTGTAAGTGTTAAGAGATCACACAGTGATGGAGAATTTAGCAAAACCAGAGTTTGGGCATAGAGAGATCAATTTCCGGGGACATGTGATCACGTCAGAAGATATTCGACCCTGTCCGGAGGAACTTGAGGCTACATAGAATTTTGCACTACCAAAGACAAAATGGCAAGTATGTGCATTCTTTGGGCTATTAAAATTTTGTTAGTTAGTATGACTGTGACTACACTGCGACTATGTCACTTTGCGGAATAATACAAGGTGTATCAAAAACAATCATCCGATTTTAAAAAAATCGTAACTATTATGTTTTTGAGATGTATGGTCCATTTTACCTTGCCGAGAACACTGTTACAGGAAGTACATACATCGATATGCTTGTGCGCTTTCTTTTCCCACCGTTGGAGACTGATAAGAACCGACTTCATTTGCTACAGGATGGGGAACCGCCATACTGGTATCTGGATGCACGGCAATTTTTAAATCAAAGGATTATTAAACGATGGATCAGTCGCACTAGACCAAATGATTCAGCTTACCATTAGTGGCTGCCAAGATCGCCAGACCTGACTGTACGTGATTATTTCTTGTAGGGATTTATAAAGGAGTCTATGTGCCTCCGTTACCAACAGCAATGAATGAACTTAGACATCTTATAACAGCAGCTGTGGAAGCTTAACACATACTCGCTGCAGAGTGGGAACAATTTGAATACCGCTTTGAGGTATGCCGCGCATCTCAAGGGGTTTATATTCAACATGTATGAAAAGCTATGAAGAAAAGAACTTTTTGAGTTTCCTGTTCATCAAAAAACAAAATTCATTGTATATGTTTATTGGTTTCAGAAATATAGACGTGTGAAATCTGATGGGTTCTTTTTGATACACCCTTAAGAAGACGATGCTCGTCTACATACGGCTCGTGTACATGTGCTTCTATGAGCTGTCGGCGTGATGTTGAGGTATTTCCGTGGTCAACGAGATTCTCCCAAGTCGGTCCGCAGTAAAATATATATGGGATCTGCATTTACATCAGCGCTATCGCAGTGTCACTGTTCAGAACAGAAAAGACCTGTTGCAGCAGTTGTGAGTCGCAGTTGCCTCAGGAGATGACAGGCCTACACACATCTCTCAGTAAGTGTACTACATGCAGTTGGGACGAACAGATGCAGTGAGAATCAGACATGCTGAAGGAAACGTTAATCGATGTTTCCATTCTTGTACATCCTTCCTTGGAGAGAGATTTCTGCCTTGCATCAGAGAGGTCCTTTACTGGTATCGAGGTACACCTCTTCCAGGAGATAGAACTTCACGAAGTAGTTATTCCACAGAAAATTTCATTCACAAGCCGAATTTTATCTAAATCAGAAATAAACTGCTCTGTCACTGACTCCAAGGCCCCCGTGAATGCGTGGGAATTTGCAAATTTCAGGCTCTTCCTTTTCAGCAGAACCACAAAGGTCTACAGTGACTATAAAGCGCTGCAGTTCTTTATGACTGCCAAACTAACACTTGGGCATTTGGTGCACTGGTCATTGTATCTGAAAGATTTCATGTTTAAAATAGAGAATGTACAGTCGTGGACAAAACGAGCGAGACCCCTCGCCTTTTCATTATGCTGACCCGCACGGCTTTAAAGTCTGCTACACAGCATAACAGGCAAGGCGACGAAGTGCTGCCAACATACTATGCACAGGCGTGAAATTGACAAACTATCTGAACTTTTTTTGGCTGTTTTCAATAATTTGTAAGACTATATTAATGCTGATTAGTGTGTTAAATACAACACGTAAATATAAGAGAGAACTGAAAGAAGAAACGCTAATTGGTATGAACTGTACCAAAAAAATAATGAATTTCAACTTATCGAGATAAAATAACTGTTTTAGTAAGACAAAGAACCCCAGATTGTTACGAATTAGCAAAATATTATCCGCATTGGGCCGCGAAACGGTCTGTGTCAACGTTCAGACCAGTCATACTGGATTACTGTTGCTGACCTACCATGAAAGTGTGCAAATTTAGCAATGCGTGAAGATTCATAACGAAATTCAGTTAAAAATCTTTAAGTGCCACACTTAAGTCAATTCCATTATTGACAGAAGCGGAAAAAGTAGGCAGTAACATGTATGAAATTCTACAAGAGTGTCATATTGACATCCACAGGGCACCAGTACAGAATAAAGGTAGCGATAAAACGTATTGGGGGCGCGAGAATTTCTTAAAATTGCTTTGCTGATGTTCTACCCGCCTCCATCGAGATTAGAGCCAAAAACAAACCAGACCTTCCTTTCACTACGCTAGCAGACAACCCAGGCAAACAGCCCTCTATTATTACCCCAGACATGAATAAGCCGGCAATTTCGCAATGAAAATGGCAAAATGATCTGCAGTTTCTGTTGCATAGAGCTTTCTGGACTCAAAAACATGAATTTTCTTCCTTTATGTCACCGCTTATGTGACAATCATTCGGGATGTTTATCGAAATAACAAAATACAGTTATTAGAGAGTAAATTTAGTAGGATAATTCTGCACCACCCCAGGAAATAAATGGCTACATAGCTGCCAAACGTATTCTACACTGTTTCGAATTCTCCACTAGACTCGCCACAGCCAGAATACGTTAATTAGCCGAAGTGTTTCTTAAGCTAGCTAGCAATGGGAATGTTCGCACTTCTAAACCGCGGTGGCATTAATACTGAGATGTGAATTACCACGTGTATAGGCAAATGGATTCTATTTGCATTCCTGTAAACGTGATTTAGATCGAAAGCGTAGCTACGACTAATACGGTGATGTATCGACTGCAACTGGAACATTTCGAATAAAGAGTAGGGGGTGTTATTTATGCGGCCCTCATCTTCAGTAGCTGTCGTAGCTGTTTTCGTTGTTCGGATTTCGACACCTAAACCAGTAAAAACTAGTCTCACTTTCTATCGGTCTACCCAACCCTTAAAACCAGTTTACCTCCAGAACGGGTAGACATAATAAGTGGAAATGTATCGCACTTCTTGCGGTAACCCGTCCCTTGGTGGTGCAAAAAAGTGAGCTTCTATGTCAACGCAATCTAAAGATACGGCCGTTTATGTAAAGAAAATTTACGCGAAAGGTCAAAAAATGGGTTCAAGAACTATGCGACCAAACTGCTTATGTCATCAGCCCCTAGAACTAGAACTACTTACACCTAGCTAGCCTAAGGACATCACAGACATCTATGCCCGAAGTAGGATTCCAACCTGCGACTGAAGCAGCCGTGCGGTTCGTGACTGAAGCGCCTGGAACTGCTCGGCCACCGCACCCGGCGAAACCCTATAACCTCATGTATAATGATAAAATATGCTGTCTAGTGAGGATAAACTGTATTCGCCAGCAATTCAGATCGTTTGATCACAGAACTTTTACGAAGCTACATTCAAACTTTGTTCGAAGTCGTCTGCAATATCCATTTATAAACACCCTAGGAACGTCGTATGCGATATCCACTTCTGAAGACGCTGGCAGATACTGCAGTACCATCACAAGTAGGTAAGAATTTATTGTTATTAGTCCATGCATGACACTTTATTTCAATATCAATTTAACGCTCCTAGGTGTTCGTATATGGCTGAAGCTAATGAACAAAAAGTAAATAAACAGCAAGCAACTTCGATGTTCAAATCAAATGAAAGTCACATGTCGCAATTACAACATAATTTCGTTGTTACATCTACATGACTACATCAACAGGATTTCTTTGCAATCCAGACTTACGTGCTTGGCAGAAGGTTCGGACTATTTCTCTACCGTCATTACAGTGTGTGGGAAAAGGACCACTTAAATCTTTTCTTGCGAGCCTTGAATTACATTATTACTATGGTTTCTTCCTGTGTAAGTTCCCGAGGAAATAATGTTTTGGCATTGAGAACAGATGTTGGTGATTGAAATTTCGTGAAAAGATCTCGCGGCAACGAAAAACGCTTCATGAATGTTACCCCAACTCGATTGTCAAATCTGGCACTCTCTCTCCCCTATTTCGTGACATTACAAATCGTGCTACCGTTCCTTGGACGTTTTTGCGTGCACAGTCAATCACGTCTGTCAAGGATATTATAGCAGTGGACGGACAAACGTAGTGTAGGCAGTGTTTTCAGTTGGCCTGTTGCGTATTCTTAGTGTGCGGCCAATAAAACGCAGTCATTCGTTTGCCTTCCCCACAAAAGTGTGTTTTCGATCGTTCCAGTTTAAGTTTTACTGGGTACTGAGATGAACTGACAGTGATTTGACTTGTGTTTTGTCATGTAACCGAAAGTTAATTATTGTTATTGGTCGCAGCTTTCGTGTTTAATGTTTTCCTCATTCAACAGAGTACACTCCTCGTACACCACACATAACTGTTTCAAAGTATTAAATTGTCACTGATGTTACCAAGTTGCAGTGGTCACCTTAACTTCCCGTTTTGAAACAAAGGAAAATATTATAGCGAAATGTAGCAATTAAGAAGCTGAGTATCCAAATAAACAAACATTTCCGGTTTAAGTAGTTGCAGTAGGTCTACTACACAGTGACGTAAATTAGGAGCAAAGTCCATTAGTAGATTGTTATCAGGAAAACCAGAACTCATAATGCAAAGTGCCACTACAAGAAAGAAAATTTCCAAACATGTCAATGAGTAGTCGAGGAAAGTGGACGCATTCTGTCTACTGAATTCCAACGCACGCCACTTACGAGGGGACACGCCAAATGTCATACCCGATCTTGCTGGAACTTCGCTCAGTGAGAGAGGGGACAAAATAAGCGAACACGTGTCTCGGCTTATCTGCTTACACTCTACCGCTTCTGAGAAAACGACGGTGAAAGTTATCAATGCGCTGTTCTTATAGTGTAGATACCTCTTAGCGGGTAAGGATTCAACTGAAGCGGTGGCTCTGCGGCTACCATAGCAACTTCGGAACTTTGCGCTGCGAGTTCGAAACCCCGTTTTTCCTTTTTTCCCCCTCACTCTCTGAATTATCTACGAATGTTTATTCTAATTGAAGTTGAAACACTGTTGTCGTTATTCGTCAGTTAATTTACTGTGTAAAGAAATAAGTTAAAAAGGGAACACACAGTGAGTGGTGGGGCGATCACTCTGTTGTAGAAATAATTCAGAAGCCAAGATCGCTTAAATACTGTCTACTGGATAACCGGTTTCAAGGTATGCCATCATCGGATCTGAATGTAGATTAACATTTATAAACCATTTGGATATAACGATACATGAGGCAGACCAGATGATTTTAGATCAGCTTGTCTCATTCGTTTATTATTTTTATAATTTATTAATTACATATAAAGTTAATTGGCGAATAATCACAACATTATTTCAACATAAATTAGAAGAAAAAAACATTCGTAGATAATTCTGATAGAGAGGCAGGAAAATAATAATAATAAAAAAAACAATATGGCCTCGAACACGGGAATCAAAGTTAAGAAGGAACGACGGTAGCCACTGAGCCACCGCTTCAATTGCGTTCTCGGCTGCAGAAGGTATCTACACTATAGCAACAGCGCGTTGATAACTTTGACCGTCGTTTTCTCTGAAACGGTCGAGTGTCTGCAGACAAGTCGAAACACATGTTCGCTTATTTTGTCCTCTCCTTCACTGAGCAAAGTTTCCGGACAATCAGCCTATGACACCTGGCGAGTTCCCCTCGTTAGTCGAGTCGCTTCTTACGCCCGGCGAGAATTATGTATGCCTCAGAGTAAACTGCGCCACTTGGAAACACGGAGAGCGGGGATAAACACGTTTTCCTTCTTCTAAGGCAACCTTCTACAGCTAAAATTCACGAAGTGTTCTTCAGGTTGCCTCAGATATTTCAGAAATGTTTCTTGCGTTAGGCCTGCCGCATATGCAAAACGTAAACATTTCATTTCATGTAATATTTATCAGGATAAGACATGACAAGAGTGGACCAATCCCTTCTGAGATAAATTACAGATTCTAAGTTGCTCCACTATGTAATGACACGGGTACGGGCTTGCGATCTCTCGTTTATGCCATCGATTTCCGTGTTACACATACTTGGCCACTGCGTTGTGGCTGCCATCGTGGAGGAGGCAGCTGTTTCCTGCTAGCGCTGTTTCCGCAGCAGATATTAACCGCGACGAATCATTCAGTCAACGCTAAATGGTCCATCTAGCTGAGGCAGACAAGGGTGTTATAATAGCACTCCATGCAGAGGGATCTTCAAATGGCTATGTAGCAAGAACTATGGGTCTTCACAAGTCGACGGTAGCCAGGTGGGTCAGACGAAAGGAAGAGAGTGGTAACCTGAATGGGAGGCCTCATGGCCGTCGCCGTAAAACAACAGCAGCTCAGGATCATCAGATACGCCGTTTCAGTGAGAACCACCCATTTGTCAACGCACGACAAATTCAGCAAACTTCGGGTCTCAATGTTAGCAGTAAGAACGTCACTCGTCGTCTAAGGGAAGGTGGACTGAGAGCAAGAAGCGCTGCTGTGAAAGAGACATTGACTGTTTCCCACAGAGAAGCTCGCCTTTCTTTTGCTGCTGAAAATGTCGACAAACCTCTCCTGTTTTGGAGGCGAGTGAGTTTCACGGACGAAAAAGTTTTCTCTACGGCATCAACCGGAAAAGTACTTGTTTACCGGCCTAAAGGTGCTAGGTATAATCGAAAATATATTTACAGTTGCCGAAGGAGTGGCAGGGAGTCGGTAACGGTATGGGCATGGATATCGGACGAAGGGTGTGGCCTCCTGTGAGAAGTGGAAGGAAGATTCGATGCGCGCAGTTACATACCAATTCTGGAGAACGTGATGTTGCCTTCTGTGACAGCAAGATTTGGCGATGGTCAGATCATGTTCCAACAAGATCGCTCGCCTATTCATATGGCACCTGTGGTTAAGAAGTGGTTCGACGACCATAGTAATATTACTGTAACGGAATGGCCACCTAAAGGAGCTGACATGAATCCCATTGAGAATATTTGGACAGAAATGGTCAGAGTAATACGAGAAAAGGGGCAGTCACCGTCGACTCGCCGACAGCTTTCTGATGTTATTCATGACGCTTGGAATGAGTTACTTGAATATCCTAGTTATGTGGCTCCTCGAGTTGTGGGCTCAATGCCCAACAGACTTCAAGCTGTTGTGGAAGCCGAAGGAGGTTATACGCGATACTAAGCAGCATCAGCAGAGGTGTTTTTCTTTTTTCAGCCCTTCACCAATCAGCTGCAACAGCTGTTTCAAGTTTTTTTTCAGACGTATATTTTATAATATTTCAAGGAATCGCAGAAAGTGGAATGTGGAACAACAAATTAATTCACAGCAAGATATGTAATATTTAATTTGATAAGAGAAGAAATACTCACCTTATATATTCATGCAGTCTCTAAAAAATACATGGCACACGTGTATATGCAAGAAGGGTACAAAACAATTCAGCGCAAATGAAAAATATTGAGCAGAAGCTCGCCGATGAAGGCGTAATTGGAGAACAAAGGTTGGGCTAGAAGGAGAGGTAAGGAGGCCCGAAAAAGCAGAGAAAAATCAAATACCCTGAGTCGTTGTCGCAGCAGATGGCGGTTGGTATATGCGATTCGGAGCAACAGTAGAAGAATAGTTTTATTTACTGATTTTTGAGGCTTCATTTTGTGACGGCTAAACAGTGCTGCATCATGAGACCCACTATTTGTCCACATGTGGCTAAACATCAGAGGTGTAAAAAATTTTGAGAGGTTGCGAAGTTCTCTGGAAGAGTAACGTGTTTTAAACAAGAAGATAATTTTTAGTTCATTTCATTTTAACCATTCACACTATGCTTTGACATTCTAATCTTTGATTTCATTTTATTATTATGTATCTTTTCTTCGGTGAAAGTCAACGGTAGTAAGTTTCAAGATATGTAGAATAACTGGAAGTTTTTAATTTGTGGAATAGCGTATTTAACAGTTAATATTTTCAACAAATCTTTAGTTACAGGACATATTAAGAAGCAAGTCAAAAATGGCATTGTGGAAAGATCAGGTTGGTCTCTAAAGGGAAGCGACGGTAAAATAGCAAATACGAAACTATGGGTAATAACTATTGTTAATGGCGAGGAGCCATAATCGATATGCCTCTACTCTGTAATTGTATTTCTGAAGTTTATCGTCAATCCTAGGACTGAAACCGATACTCTGTTTTACGTAAAGAATATAACCTTCAAAATTTATTTAGCAACGCAGAATATTAAATCATAGTTTATTGATCAGGAACCTAATCCAACTGCCTTTAATTTTATTCTCGCGGATGACATTGAGACAGTAAATAACAACAGAAATAACAAAACTCTCAGAATCAATATAGAGAATTCAAGTGTCCAGTGAATTCAAAAGTTTGCTATAATAGCGAATAATTGCTTTTACTGACTCCTTCATGCTTACGTTTCCTGTCAGACAATGTTTGAAACTAGGACTAGCAAGGTAAACAATTTTTCCACAAATTGTGAAATTGGAAGTCGGAGAACCAGTTACATAAATTACGATGACGACAAACGTTTTTCAAGTAAACTGATCACAGGAGGCATCCAACGCATTTATTGTGTGTTACATGCACAGTATGTAAACTGGCAACGCCACCAACACACAATACGACTAACAAGGGAACATCCCCATCGCACCCCCACAGATTTAATTATAAGTTGGCACAGTGGATAGGCCTTGAAAAACTGAACACAGATCAATCGAGAAATAAGGAAGAAGTTGTGTGGAACTGTGATAAAAATAAGCAAATTATACAAACTGAGTAGTCCATGCGCAAGATAGGCAACAACAAGGATACGGTGAGCTCAGCAGCGCCATGATCCCGTGGTTAGCGTGAGCAGCTGCGGAACGAAAGGTCCTTGGTTCAAGTCTTCCCTCGAGTGAAAAGTGTAATTTTTTATTTTCAGACAACTATTATCTGTCCGTCCGTTCGTCCGATGCGAGGTAACTGCGCCGCAGTATGATGACGCTACACCTAAACAAACATCGAATCACATGACGTAAGTCGACTACAGCGCACGGAAGAGAGAGTATTCCTGCTAACGAGGCTCCCTGACTGGCAGTTGACTGTTCGCTACTTTGGACGAGAGTGCATTAAATACGTGAGATGCATTCCGTGGGCAATATGAATCCAGCAAATATAGCTCGCGACTTCAATAACAATGCCAATGAATATTTTCCGAACTGTAAGGCATCGGAGTGTTCCTTAAGGGATCGAACGATTGTCGAACATTTGTATGATTATTTCCTACATTTGCTGATAAACAGTACGTGTGGTGATGATTGTCTGAAAATAAAAAAATTAAACTCTTCACTCAAGGGAAGACTTGAACCAAGGACCCCTCGTTCCGCAGCTGCTCACGCTAACCACGCGACAACGGCGCTACCGAGCTCACACTCTCCTTGATGTTGATTACTTTGCACATGGACTACTCAGTTTGTATATCTTGCTTATTTTTTTTCATAGTTTCACACAACTTCTTCCTGTTCAGGTTTTCAAGGCCTATCCACTGTGCCAACTTATAACTAAATCTGAGGAGGGTGCGATGGGGAGGTTCCCTTGTTAGCTATAAACCAACTGTAGCAAAACGGAGCATCCTCGTTATCCATGTGATGGATAAGACGACTAATTCTCAACATAAATGTCAATGTAAGCATTAATTTCTGATGGAACGTGCTTACTGGACCAAATAACATACATTTCCCACGTCTTCAATGCGAATCATGTAGCAAATGTAATTTAAAGGACATAAAAATATCGAGTGAATTTACTAACATAATTATGAACCACTCACGAACGTAAATCGATGGTCACATAGTTGTCAAAAGTATTCTATAGTATCGCCATTGTCCATTAGACTAGCAGCAGGAAGAAAACGTTCGCTCAGCTGTACTGAGATATCTTGCACTGACGAAGCTCGCGCTTCGAAGACGCCACAGCATCGTCTGCCACCATTTCATGGGAAACGAAATATCTCAAGTATACAGTCTTAGACATAAAAAATAACCGCCAGCCGGCCGCCTCAGAGACTAAGTCCGAGTCGTTAACTTACTTCCGAGATGTTCTCGGATTCTGTGAGCCCTTGGTCTAGTTGGTGCCCGAACGGTAGTTCAGTGTGTTCGGTCAGAGGGCTAGCTGCCCCCTGTAACTAAAAAAAAAAAAAAAAAAAAAAAAATGGATTAATGGATCAACAACGAACTGAAACGGGTGTCTTTCGACGTCCGCCCCGAGCAGATACAACGAACGAAAACGAACAACTTGATATGAACTTTGTGCATTCTAAACTTATGGTCGCCTGTTTGCGTCCAACTGTTTTTTTCTTTTTTTTTTTTTTTTTTACCGCATTTCGGTCTAAAGTTATGAGTCTGATTGAGCATCGAAGATAATTCGCATAACATTCTACCCACCAGCAATAACAAGTATTCCAGAAACAACTCCGCAGGACAGCTCGCGGCTGCGTCGCGATCATAACAGCTTACGCTCGAGCGTTTCCTCGCGCTGCAGCGGCTACCGACCACCGGCCAGACGCCACCCGCGGCCTGAAATCCGGCGCCGCCCATGTGAACGCGGCGCCACGCTCTCAGTGTATATATCAACTGTCATTTTCGAATTTGAAGTTCTAGTTATCATCTTGCAGTTAAGCACTGGATTTTGCATACTTGAAAATCATGAACTACAGTTAAGCATTGTAAAATAGAGTCGCAAGTGGAAAGAGGTGTAACATCTGCAACACAACGTTTACTTTTGGTATAACAGAGGGGTGAATGCAGAGGAGGCAGCTAGAGAGATTTGAACTGTGTTTGGAGCGAGTGCTTTTGGAAAAAATACGCCAGAAAAAGATATTCGTGTTTCAACAAAGATCGTTCTGGCATGAATGATTTTTCACATTAAGGAAGTCTCGACTACTGATATATGTGATAGATTACCATTTTACCATCATGCGACATTTGCATTCAACAGGCAAAGTTCAGAAGTCTGGTGTAGGAGTACTGCATGCTCAAATTCGAAACAACAAAAATCAACGGAGTGACTATTATTGAACGTCATCAGGTCGCTCATCGAGCATTCCTATGCAGTTCTGTTACTGGTGACGTGTCATGATGCCTTTATCGTTAACTTCCTAAGAAGAAATGAAAGGGGGAGCCCCACCAAAAGAAGTAAACTCGAGGAAAGAGTAGTGTGAACATAATATTTTACATCTGATAAATCCAAAAGTGTGTTTTGGGCTACGAATTCTGCCCCCAGGGTATGTGCAATACAGCTGGAATTTGTTGCCAACAACTGAGACACTTTTCGGTATCAGTGTAAGAAAATCGAGCAACTAAACTACATCACCTGTGCTACTGCATGATAACGCAATATGTTGATTTGAGAAACAAAACTATCCAGGAGATTGATAGGAAGGTCGTCTCTCAGGCACTTGTATTGATAGGGAAGTCCTCTCTCAAGAACTTGTCCCTCTCGTCATATATTTGTAAAATTTTACCTCAGACGTGTCTGGATTTTGGGCTCAACGGATTGAGTAGCCGTTCAGGATTGTGTTAGTATTTGGTTCACCCCCTGTTTTTGATTTCCTCGGTACCACCCATATTGGGGAGGGTTTACCCTATCCGCCACACGCGATTATTATTATTATTGTAATTATTGTCATTATGTCATCAGCAAATCCGATATGGTGTATCTTCCCACCACTGAAATAGACGTGTATTGTTCGACTCAGTATTTCCATCACATAAATGTGGGTTATAATTACGTTACATTGTTGCTAGTAGACATACTTCTCAATTTTTCTTAGACAGTTGCTACGTTACTCCATCATAGGAATTTATGTGCGCAGCATTGTTGCAATACAGACGTTAAAATTATCCGATTTCTGTAATTTGATTTCGATACCAGATCGTTCTAATCGGATTTAGCCAGGCAGTCTTAATGTGGAAATCCGACTACGACTCTCATCATATGATAGGCGGGGTAAACCACATTCTTAATCGGACTGTTGAATATAGATCACTTATCTATGACAGGGCCTGAATTCCTAAACACTGTGGAAAATAATAATCCAATGTGCTTATTACAAATACGTTATTTAAATATAAATATATGAACTAAAAAATGGTTCAAATGGCTCTGAGCACTATGGGACGCAACTGCTGAGGTCATTAGTCCCCTAGAACTTAGAACTAGTTAAAGCTAACTAACCTAAGGACATCACAAACATCCATGCCCGAGACAGGATTCGAACCTGCGACCGTAGCGGTCTTGCGGTTCCAGACTGCAGCGCCTTTAACCGCACGGACACTTCGGCCGGCTTATATGAACTAACGAGATAACACTTTATTTACAGGAGCCGAGCCCCATCCATCATAGCAAAGCAGTGCGAGATTGGTTTCAGGGCCAAGAGAGGGTAAAGCCTTTGCCGTAATGAAATCAACTCCCCTACGCCTTCGAGAAATCTTACGTAATGGTCGTGGGTGGGGTGGTTACTAAAAGTATAAAAATATGTTCAAATGTGTGTGTGAAATCTTATGGGACTTGACTGCTAAGGTCATCAGTACCTAAGCTTACATACTACTTAACCTAAATTATCCTAAGGACAAACACACACACACCCATGCCCGAGGGAGGACACGAAACTCCGCCGGGATCAGCCACGCAGCCCATGACTGCAGCGCCCCAGACCGCTCGGCTAATCCCGCGCGGCTACTAAAAGTATACTCGTCCACAAAACCCATGTGGTCAATTATCTGATAATCGGTCATGCATTGCTTTGTCGCAGCTCTTTAGCATACAAGTCCATTTACTTTCTGTCTCCTCCTTGCAATTCTTGCATGCAAGGTAATTGAAAAAACTCATCCACTCGACGCCAACTGAGGAACTGACTGGTGCATATGATGTTCAACACACAGTAGTTGTCACCCTCACTGGAATCAATGATTGTGTGTGTGTGTGTGTGTGTGTGTGTGTGTGTGTGTGTGTGTGTGTGTGTGTGTGTGTGCGTGTGTTTTCGTGTTTATGCACAATCTGAATCAATACTATTAGCATTAGAGAGACAACCAACAATAAATATTGCATCAGATATGACTGTAAAGTATTTTAATGCGATGGGAAGTTACAAACTGAATTTTCACCCAACCCACGTCCTGCATATTACGTTAAGTAAGATGTATTAACTACATAGTATCGTTAGCAGAGACAGTGCGCTCTTGTTGTCGAGGCTCGCGACACGTGCAGCGATCGGCAGTGCCCAATGCTGCCGCGATTTGTTTATGTTGGCTGAGCGTGGACACTGCAGCAGACGCTTCGCCATAAACAGAAAGAAATCATCTTGGCTCTGACTGCAGTGAGCGGATATCACTGCCTGCGTGTTCTTATAGTAACCAACGTGAGATTCTACTCACAGGTGCCATGGAGCAATTGCAACGGGTATCATGTCATTAGACATCAGAATATTAACCAGTGACGAAATGTCCACTCTATTTGAATCCGAAGAAAATAGGAACCTTCTCGCAAAGGAATGTGAGGTGATACCAAAATTTATCCAACATAGAAAAATTAACTGCAGGGTTTTCATGTATGCAGTAGTAGCACACAAGGAAATATTATATGTCTTGGAAGCGTATATTTCATTTCCTCTTCTCATATTAACGCCCTTGTTTTAGCATGAAGTGAGAAAATAAACACGAAAAACTTAAGTTCCTGAGAAGCATATGAGTCATTTCCTCTTCTCATATCATAACTGTTGTTTTAGTATGAGGTAAAAAAATAAAGAGTTTAGGGTTCTGAAACATAATATGACACCAGATTCTTATCGTAGGCGCTGTCGGAAACGCAAAAAGCAGGGAGCTATCCATTCTTTTGTCCAAAAGTCTGTTTCCTTTCATGCATTACTCACGCTAGGAGATTCTTATTTAAGGATTTGTGGGCATCAAGTTCTTCAGCAGAACAAGCCTTATGTTATTGTGCTAATTACGGTATGGAAAAAATGCAACGAAGACGAGTTCCGCTGGAGCAGTGAGGCTATTTGCACATGTCTGTATTCAGCAATGACCGCCAGCTGCCATAGAATCCTTGCGGCAGGCAACACAACTGTGCGTGCACTTCAGACTTCATTCAGTAAGTCGTCAGGAGATGGTTGGAAACGTCAAATTAACGTTGCTTTCCGAGTCGTATTCCATCCAGAATGAGGTGTTATTAAGGTAGTTGAACGTTCTAGCAATTACACTTCTATAATTCCCATATGAGTATTCCGATAGCCAAAAGAACCCGTTAGTGTGAAACCATCTGGAACTGCATTAACCTCAAACTGCAAGAGCTTGAGACAATACGTGGACTCTTCTCTTCGCTAGGTGATCTATTACTGATATTTAGGATTCTCTCCGTCCTAGGCGAACTTCAGAGGCGCTTTCCGCTATTCTTGACAAACATGAGAAACTTGTAATCACTGCGAGTTACAACTGCGTGATGATAATGGTTCAGGTTGTCAGTAGTGTGGTGGTGTTATGCTGTCAAACTGCTTACAGCAACGTTAATGGTGGCACACATAATTTAGCGCTGACTACCTACTTAAGTAAAGATAGTGTTGTGACGTCGTCGCTTGTCTTTATTAGGCCTCAGCTTGAGTAATCCGATTTAACGAACATAGTACTACATCCGCGGGCTGCTAATGATACAGTATGACTATAGATATCATCTTGCGGGTATTACATTAATTCAGCAATGAATTGCTTAAAAAAAAATTACCCTCAGCTATGCAGCTGGAATGACTCACTACACAGGTACTCTACGTTAAACTTTGTTAAGTGATCAGTTCGCTGCAATCCTGCTTCTACTGTTTGTAAATACTTGTATACTTCAAAAACGGTTCAAATGGCTCACAGCGCTGTGGGACTTAACGTCTGAGGTCATCAGTCCACTAGAACTTAGAACTACTTAAACCTAACTAACCTAAGGACATCAGACACATACATGCCCGAGACTGGAGTCGAACCTGAGACCGTAGCTGTCGCGCGGTTCCAGATTGTAGCGCCTAGAACCGCTCGGCCACCCTGGCCGGCATACTTGTATACTGACCATTCGTTATTTGACTGAATATGAACTACAATCTAATTCGCATGTATACGACATGGGTTAGCGCCGGCACAAAGGTATGACTAAGGATTGGATGCCGTTGGAGTCCCGTTATTTTGATGGCAAGACAAATGTTCGCAAATCACCTCTATTGCCTCAAAAAACAATTGCATCTTAAATATCGAAGGACCGATGGCCACACTGTCACAGCGCGTTGAAATACAGCAACGACGGCAGTTGAAAATTTGTGACCGACTGAGCTTCGAACCTAGACCTCCTGCTTACTAGACAGACGTGCTGACCACTGCACTATTATTTGTTTAAAAAGTTTGAGAAGACTTTCAGCACCAGCTAGGCGGGGGCAAAGAGGGCAGGGGTTGAAAATCCGAGGCCTGGCCACAATGCCTCCCCCATACCTGTCACTGAGCAGCTGCATTATTCACATGTATTCCATGTGTGCATTCATATATTCCTTTAAATTGAAGAACAGAACTGAAGAAGTAATTAAGGTAAAATAAATTACAGATTGTCGCCTCCAATGGCGTGCGTTCCTTGTAGAACGTAACTTATAACAGTGAACAGGGTGAAAGAAAAATAAATAGCAAACATTTATTCAGAAATATATTCACAATTTAAGTTATTATGCACTGGATGCATATGAGGTCTGTAAGGAAGCCATATATTTTTCAACAAAGGGAAGAAGTTTCGGAGCCGGAGTGGTTTTGCCAAATTAGAACAGTTCTGATTGTAGAACCAACGTAAAAGAATATTCCAGGAATAAAAAAAGTGAAAGAATATTATTCTGCTTCTAATCAATAAAATTGTCCACCTCTTTGTAGCCCACATAAAGCAATAGATAAAAAAAATTTTAAACCATTCCTTATATTTGTTATTCTTCTTCAGCTTAAAATGTTCTTCTGCAATATAAAACATGCACTCTTCTAAGTTTTGTTTATTACGACGTAAAACAGAAACTGTCCCAGAAGCCACGAATAACTGTTATTCTTTGCGGACGGGTAACATTTCCAGTCGGGCTGTAAAGCTTCAGTTATAGGTATATGACTTTCTTCGGTTCTGTTGATAGTGCTAATTTCTTCCTAGTTCAGTTCGAAATTCTGATTCTATTTTCACATAAGAAGGTGTGCGCTACAGTTTCTACAAGCCCACATTTGTCGCAGTATAGAGATGGTCTCAATTTTATTTTTCATAATCGTTCCGCTGTGGGTATGGTTTCGTCTACAACGTCGCACCGTACGGCACTGACTCTAGTTGGTATAATTTTATTGTTGATATTTTTCCAGACGTTCCTCCAATTTTTTGTAGGTTAATTTACCGGAATTGGTTTGTGTAGACGATGTCTGGTAACATAATCATAGACGGTTCTAGTGTTGGTTTGTGCTGGTAGACGTCTTATACAGCTCCAGTCGCCATAGTACTTTCGGACGTAATCTAGGATGGCATGCTACATTACCAGGAG
This sequence comes from Schistocerca nitens, assembly GCF_023898315.1. Classification (NCBI taxonomy): domain Eukaryota; kingdom Metazoa; phylum Arthropoda; class Insecta; order Orthoptera; family Acrididae; genus Schistocerca; species Schistocerca nitens. The sequence goes on along the minus strand of NC_064621.1, from coordinate 19,713,127 downwards.
CGTTCCTGTCCCCAGGCTCTAACGAGAGGAACAGAAGTTTCGTGATGCCTGTCTTAATGGCGTGTATTAGTTTAAAATCACGTCTTTAATTCCAGGTTCTCTGTTTTGCCTCTACAAAGTCGCCGTGTGACAGGTTAAAGGCGAAGTCTACAAAGAAAAAGTAAACCCAAAAGCCGATTTGTTCGGATTATGAATAGTGCAGCCCCCATAAAAGAACGCAAAGACGACCTAAGAAGAGCTGCACGTGGTGTTATCTAGAGAAGTCAAGTGTGCATTGAAGTTGGTGGCGGAATTTTTGAAAATCAACTTTGAACGTCCTCATTTGCCTTTGATTTGAGTGTGTTAGGGTTACGTACTAACAGCTGTATCTCTGTCCTCAAAAAAAAGTGGAGCCATTTATATGGAATTTTTTTATACAATTCGTCTGTACCACCACCTGCTACAATATCTACTATTCCTACCGAAACACCCTGTCTATGGAGATATGTGTGGTGTCTGTTCTTTCGGACATGTCCGAAAGAAAATGCTTCATGGCATTCTGCCACGACCTTCGATCTAGTTACAGGGGCTGATAGAGATTTCAGAGCTGCTTGGCTGTCTGAATAAAAGTAGATGCTACGATTTTTGTAGGCTCTACTCTAATTCTCCTCCGTGCACATGCTGATAGAAGATGTCATGTAATACTGTGGCCGTCTTCGCTAAAGAGATTCTAGGCAGTACACCGGACCCAGTACTTTCATCTGTTTTCGACCTGTCAGTAAACCACTATATTATGTCTACTGCACGGTGTAGTGGTTCGTTCTTCCACTGCTCCCTGCTTCCAACTGTTACATGGCAAGGTTTATTGAAACAGCTAGAAGTTATTGTATAGTTAGTCGGCATTTCCCCAACCAGCGCCACACTGATTTGGGATTCCGTATATTCTAACTATATCCAGCTATTTACAATTTATAGCCTTTATGTCCCTGCCGCTGCCTCCATTTTAAGCCACAGGTGTAAGGCGGGCATGTCTAGCGTAATATCAATCACAGGAGTGGATGTCCTGCTAATTCCATCTGTTTGTGAAAGCAGATCAGTCTCTGCACTTTGCCAGACTCCCTAGCAGCCACCTTCTGTTCGACTTTGTTCATATTATAGGCCTATAAATTATCAATGGTCTTTTTGCAGAGGTGTATATCCAGTAAGTATTGGGTTTCGACCCCAGTTTACCCTACAGCAGCTTCTAGTGCTTATAAGATTGTCTTTCGCAGTGGAACACATTCTTTATGTGAGGTGTTCATAATATTTTTTCCATCCAGGGCTACCTCTAGATACACTACAACCCAGCTATATGTATGTTCGATAAAAATTGGACACATGTTATATGTCACTGTTTCTGCAATTTGTCTATACTACCATTTCCTACAATATTTACTATTTCTCCTGAAACATCCTGTATAACTAATTGGGTCTCGGCGGCTCATCTAAAGTTTTCAGTGCTAGACGCACGACATCTTCCGAACCCACGCGGGAATACAGTGTGGGGGCGAGCGAGTGAAATAATGGCCGGGGGGCTTGGTCTCATAAGTTCTTATCACAAATTTACAAAATTTTAAATCCAAAATACTGTATCTCGGTTCTTACAATAGTGCAATAGGTGCGCACTGGTTAGATGTAACTGCCGGCCTCAGTGGGCCAAGCGCTTCTAGGCGCTACAGTTTGGAACCCCGCGACCGCTGCGGTCGCAGGTTCGAATCCTGCCTCGGGAATGGATGTGTGTGATGTCCTTAGGTTAGTTAGGTTTAAGTAGTTCTACGTTCTAGGGGACTGATGACCACAGCAGTTAAGTCCCATAGCGCTCAGAGCCATTTGAATCATTTTTTTGTTAGATGTAACTGAAGAGAGACTCTAACTCGGATTGTGATTAAGGGCGAATCCCAAGCGCATGGCCACGAACAATTGGGAGCGGAAACTTAATGTCATCGGAACCTTGTTGAAGGCCCATGACATGCGATCGTTAGACTGACTGCAGAAAGTTCAGTTTATAAATACACACATACTTAGCAAAATTTATCATGTCGCAGCAGTCTTACCGATACTGCAGGCCACAGCACATTAAATATTAGCTGTAGAATCTTGGTATGAGTGGAAAAGAAATCTTCAAAGTATCCTATCACACGGCGACTTTGTAGAGGCAAAACAGAGAACCTGGAATTAAAGACGTGATTTTAAACTAATACACTCCATTAAGACAGGCATCACGAAACTTCTGTTTCTCTCGTTAGAGCCTGGGGACAGGAACGCTCCTGGTAATGTAGCATGCCATCCTAGATTACGTCCGAAAGTACTATGGCGACTGGAGCTGTATAAGACGTCTACCAGCACAAACCAACACTAGAACCGTCTATGATTATGTTACCAGACATCGTCTACACAAACCAATTCCGGTAAATTAACCTACAAAAAATTGGAGGAACGTCTGGAAAAATATCAACAATAAAATTATACCAACTAGAGTCAGTGCCGTACGGTGCGACGTTGTAGACGAAACCATACCCACAGCGGAACGATTATGAAAAATAAAATTGAGACCATCTCTATACTGCGACAAATGTGGGCTTGTAGAAACTGTAGCGCACACCTTCTTATGTGAAAATAGAATCAGAATTTCGAACTGAACTAGGAAGAAATTAGCACTATCAACAGAACCGAAGAAAGTCATATACCTATAACTGAAGCTTTACAGCCCGACTGGAAATGTTACCCGTCCGCAAAGAATAACAGTTATTCGTGGCTTCTGGGACAGTTTCTGTTTTACGTCGTAATAAACAAAACTTAGAAGAGTGCATGTTTTATATTGCAGAAGAACATTTTAAGCTGAAGAAGAATAACAAATATAAGGAATGGTTTAAAATTTTTTTTATCTATTGCTTTATGTGGGCTACAAAGAGGTGGACAATTTTATTGATTAGAAGCAGAATAATATTCTTTCACTTTTTTTATTCCTGGAATATTCTTTTACGTTGGTTCTACAATCAGAACTGTTCTAATTTGGCAAAACCACTCCGGCTCCGAAACTTCTTCCATTTGTTGAAAAATATATGGCTTCCTTACAGACCTCATATGCATCCAGTGCATAATAACTTAAATTGTGAATATATTTCTGAATAAATGTTTGCTATTTATTTTTCTTTCACCCTGTTCACTGTTATAAGTTACGTTCTACAAGGAACGCACGCCATTGGAGGCGACAATCTGTAATTTATTTTACCTTAATTACTTCTTCAGTTCTGTTCTTCAATTTAAAGGAATATATGAATGCACACATGGAATACATGTGAATAATGCAGCTGCTCAGTGACAGGTATGGGGGAGGCATTGTGGCCAGGCCTCGGATTTTCAACCCCTGCCCTCTTTGCCCCCGCCTAGCTGGTGCTGAAAGTCTTCTCAAACTTTTTAAACAAATAATAGTGCAGTGGTCAGCACGTCTGTCTAGTAAGCAGGAGGTCTAGGTTCGAAGCTCAGTCGGTCACAAATTTTCAACTGCCGTCGTTGCTGTATTTCAACGCGCTGTGACAGTGTGGCCATCGGTCCTTCGATATTTAAGATGCAATTGTTTTTTGAGGCAATAGAGGTGATTTGCGAACATTTGTCTTGCCATCAAAATAACGGGACTCCAACGGCATCCAATCCTTAGTCATACCTTTGTGCCGGCGCTAACCCATGTCGTATACATGCGAATTAGATTGTAGTTCATATTCAGTCAAATAACGAATGGTCAGTATACAAGTATGCCGGCCAGGGTGGCCGAGCGGTTCTAGGCGCTACAATCTGGAACCGCGCGACAGCTACGGTCTCAGGTTCGACTCCAGTCTCGGGCATGTATGTGTCTGATGTCCTTAGGTTAGTTAGGTTTAAGTAGTTCTAAGTTCTAGTGGACTGATGACCTCAGACGTTAAGTCCCACAGCGCTGTGAGCCATTTGAACCGTTTTTGAAGTATACAAGTATTTACAAACAGTAGAAGCAGGATTGCAGCGAACTGATCACTTAACAAAGTTTAACGTAGAGTACCTGTGTAGTGAGTCATTCCAGCTGCATAGCTGAGGGTAATTTTTTTTAAGCAATTCATTGCTGAATTAATGTAATACCCGCAAGATGATATCTATAGTCATACTGTATCATTAGCAGCCCGCGGATGTAGTACTATGTTCGTTAAATCGGATTACTCAAGCTGAGGCCTAATAAAGACAAGCGACGACGTCACAACACTATCTTTACTTAAGTAGGTAGTCAGCGCTAAATTATGTGTGCCACCATTAACGTTGCTGTAAGCAGTTTGACAGCATAACACCACCACACTACTGACAACCTGAACCATTATCATCACGCAGTTGTAACTCGCAGTGATTACAAGTTTCTCATGTTTGTCAAGAATAGCGGAAAGCGCCTCTGAAGTTCGCCTAGGACGGAGGGAATCCTAAATATCAGTAATAGATCACCTAGCGAAGAGAAGAGTCCACGTATTGTCTCAAGCTCTTGCAGTTTGAGGTTAATGCAGTTCCAGATGGTTTCACACCCCCCCCCCCCCCCATGAACCATGGCCGTTGGTGGGGAGGCTTGCGTGCCTCAGCGATACAGATAGCCGTACCGTAGGTACAACCACAACGGAGGGGTATCTGTTGAGAGGCCAGACAAACGTGTGGTTCCTGAAGAGGGGCAGCAGCCTTTTCAGTAGTTGCAAGGGCAACAGTCTGGATGATTGACTGATCTGGCCTTGTAACAATAACCAAAACGGCTTTGCTGTGCTGGTACTGCGAACGGCTGAAAGCAAGGGGAAACTACGGCCGTAATTTTTCCCGAGGGCATGCAGCTTTACTGTATGATTAAATGATGATGGCGTCCTCTTGGGTAAAATATTCCGGAGGTAAAATAGTCCCCCATTCGGATCTCCGGGCGGGGACTACTCAAGAGGATGTCGTTATCAGGAGAAAGAAAACTGGCGTTCTACGGATCGGAGCGTGGAATGTCAGGTCCCTTAATCGGGCAGGTAGGTTAGAAAATTTGAAAAGGGAAATGGATAGGTTAAAGTTAGATATAGTGGGAATTAGTGAAGTTCGGTGGCAGGAGGAACAAGACTTCTGGTCAGGTGACTACAGGGTTATAAACACAAAGTCAAATAGGGGTAATGCAGGAGTAGGTTTAATAATGAATAGGAAAATAGGAACGCGGGTAAGCTACTACAAACAGCTTAGTGAACGCATTATTGTGGCCAAGATAGATACGAAGCCCACACCTACTACAGTAGCACAAGTTTATATGCCAACTAGCTCTGCAGATGACGAAGAAATTGAAGAAATGTACGATGAAATAAAAGAAATTATTCAGGTAGTGAAGGGAGACGAAAATTTAATAGTCATGGGTGACTGGAATTCGAGTGTAGGAAAAGGGAGAGAAGGAAACGTAGTAGGTGAATATGGATTGGGGCTAAGAAATGAAAGAGGAAGCCGCCTGGTAGAATTTTGCACAGAGCACAACCTAATCATAGCTAACACTTGGTTTAAGAATCATGATAGAAGGTTGTATACATGGAAGAACCCTGGAGATACTAAAAGGTATCAGATAGATTATATAATGGTAAGACAGAGATTTAGGAACCAGGTTTTAAATTGTAAGACATTTCCAGGGGCAGATGTGGACTCTGACCACAATCTATTGGTTATGACCTGTAGATTAAAACTGAAGAAACTGCAAAAAGGTGGGAATTTAAGGAGATGGGACCTGGATAAACTGAAAGAACCAGAGGTTGTACAGAGTTTCAGGGAGAGCATAAGGGAACAATTGACAGGAATGGGGGAAAGAAATACAGTAGAAGAAGAATGGGTAGCTTTGAGGGATGAAGTAGTGAAGGCAGCAGAGGATCAAGTAGGTAAAAAGACGAGGGCTAGTAGAAATCCTTGGGTAACAGAAGAAATATTGAATTTAATTGATGAAAGGAGAAAATATAAAAATGCAGTAAATGAAGCAGGCAAAAAGGAATACAAACGTCTCAAAAATGATATCGACAGGAAGTGCAAAATGGCTAAGCAGGGATGGCTAGAGGACAAATGTAAGGATGTAGAGGCTTATCTCACTAGGGGTAAGATAGATACTGCCTACAGGAAAATTAAAGAGACCTTTGGAGATAAGAGAACCACTTGTATGAACATCAAGAGCTCAGATGGAAACCCAGTTCTAAGCAAAGAAGGGAAAGCAGAAAGGTGGAAGGAGTATATAGAGGGTCTATACAAGGGCGATGTACTTGAGGACAATATTATGGAAATGGAAGAGGATGTAGATGAAGATGAAATGGGAGATACGATACTGCGTGAAGAGTTTGACAGAGCACTGAAAGACCTGAGTCGAAACAAGGCCCCTGGAGTAGACAACATTCCATTGGAACTACTGACGGCCTTGGGAGAGCCAGTCCTGACAAAACTCTACCATCTGGTGAGCAAGATGTATGAAACAGGCGAAATACCCTTAGACTTCAAGAAGAATATAATAATTCCAATCCCAAAGAAAGCAGGTGTTGACAGATGTGAGAATTACCGAACAATCAGTTTAATAAGCCACAGCTGCAAAATACTAACACGAATTCTTTACAGACGAATGGAAAAACTAGTAGAAGCCGACCTCGGGGAAGATCAGTTTGGATTCCGTAGAAATACTGGAACACGTGAGGCAATACTGACCTTACGACTTATCTTAGAAGAAAGATTAAGGAAAGGCAAACCTACGTTTCTAGCATTTGTAGACTTAGAGAAAGCTTTTGACAATGTTGACTGGAATACTCTCTTTCAAATTCTAAAGGTGGCAGGGGTAAAATACAGGGAGCGAAAGGCTATTTACAATTTGTACAGAAACCAGATGGCAGTTATAAGAGTCGAGGGACATGAAAGGGAAGCAGTGGTTGGGAAGGGAGTAAGACAGGGTTGTAGCCTCTCCCCGATGTTATTCAATCTGTATATTGAGCAAGCAGTAAAGGAAACAAAAGAAAAATTCGGAGTAGGTATTAAAATCCATGGAGAAGGAATAAAAACTTTGAGGTTCGCCGATGACATTGTAATTCTGTCAGAGACAGCAAAGGACTTGGAAGAGCAGTTGGACGGAATGGATGGTGTCTTGAAGGGAGGATATAAGATGAACATCAACAAAAGCAAAACGAGGATAATGGAATGTAGTCGAATTAAGTCGGGTGATGTTGAGGGTATTAGATTAGGAAATGAGACACTTAAAGTAGTAAAGGAGTTTTGCTATTTGGGGAGCAAAATAACTGATGATGGTCGAAGTAGAGAGGATATAAAATGTAGACTGGCAATGGCAAGGAAAGCGTTTCTGAAGAAGAGAAATTTGTTAACATCGAGTATAGATTTAAGTGTCAGGAAGTCTTTTCTGAAAGTATTTGTATGGAGTGTAGCCATGTATGGAAGTGAAACATGGACGATAAATAGTTTGGACAAGAAGAGAATAGAAGCTTTCGAAATGTGGTGCTACAGAAGAATGCTGAAGATTAGATGGGTAGATCACATAACTAATGAGGAGGTACTGAATAGGATTGGGGAGAAGAGGAGTTTGTGGCACAACTTGACCAGAAGGAGGGATCGGTTGGTAGGACATGTTCTGAGGCATCAAGGGATCACCAATTTAGTATTGGAGGGCAGCGTGGAGGGTAAAAATCGTAGGGGGAGACCAAGAGATGCATACACTAAGCAGATTCAGAAGGATGTAGGTTGCAGTAGGTACTGGGAGATGAAGAAGCTTGCACAGGATAGAGTAGCATGGAGAGCTGCATCAAACCAGTCTCAGGACTGAAGACCACAACAACAACAACAACATGGTTTCACACTAACGGGTTCTTTTGGCTATCGGAATACTCATATGGGAATTATAGAAGTGTAATTGCTAGAACGTTCAACTACCTTAATAACACCTCATTCTGGATGGAATACGACTTGGAAAGCAACGTTAATTTGACGTTTCCATCCATCTCCTGACGACTTACTGAATGAAGTCTGAAGTGCACGCACAGTTGTGTTGCCTGCCGCAAGGATTCTATGGCAGCTGGCGGTCATTGCTGAATACAGACATGTGCAAATAGCCTCACTGCTCCAGCGGAACTCGTCTTCGTTGCATTTTTTCCATACCGTAATTAGCACAATAACATAAGGCTTGTTCTGCTGAAGAACTTGATGCCCACAAATCCTTAAATAAGAATCTCCTAGCGTGAGTAATGCATGAAAGGAAACAGACTTTTGGACAAAAGAATGGATAGCTCCCTGCTTTTTGCGTTTCCGATAGCGCCTACGATAAGAATCTGGTGTCATATTATGTTTCAGAACCCTAAACTCTTTATTTTTTTACCTCATACTAAAACAACAGTTATGATATGAGAAGAGGAAATGACTCATATGCTTCTCAGGAACTTAAGTTTTTCGTGTTTATTTTCTCACTTCATGCTAAAACAAGGGCGTTAATATGAGAAGAGGAAATGAAATATACGCTTCCAAGACATATAATATTTCCTTGTGTGCTACTACTGCATACATGAAAACCCTGCAGTTAATTTTTCTATGTTGGATAAATTTTGGTATCACCTCACATTCCTTTGCGAGAAGGTTCCTATTTTCTTCGGATTCAAATAGAGTGGACATTTCGTCACTGGTTAATATTCTGATGACTAATGACATGATACCCGTTGCAATTGCTCCATGGCACCTGTGAGTAGAGTCTCACGTTGGTTACTATAAGAACACGCAGGCAGTGATATCCGCTCACTGCAGTCAGAGCCAAGATGATTTCTTTCTGTTTATGGCGAAGCGTCTGCTGCAGTGTCCACGCTCAGCCAACATAAACAAATCGTGGCGGCATTGGGCACTGCCGATCGCTGCACGTGTCGCGAGCCTCGACAACAAGAGCGCACTGTCTCTGCTAACGATACTATGTAGTTAATACATCTTACTTAACGTAATATGCAGGACGTGGGTTGGGTGAAAATTCAGTTTGTAACTTCCCATCGCATTAAAATACTTTACAGTCATATCTGATGCAATATTTATTGTTGGTTGTCTCTCTAATGCTAATAGTATTGATTCAGATTGTGCATAAACACGAAAACACACACACACACACACACACACACACACACACACACACACACACACACACAATCATTGATTCCAGTGAGGGTGACAACTACTGTGTGTTGAACATCATATGCACCAGTCAGTTCCTCAGTTGGCGTCGAGTGGATGAGTTTTTTCAATTACCTTGCATGCAAGAATTGCAAGGAGGAGACAGAAAGTAAATGGACTTGTATGTTAAAGAGCTGCGACAAAGCAATTCTTGACCGATTATCAGATAATTGACCACATGGGTTTTGTGGTCGAGTATACTTTAGTAGCCGCGCGGGATTAGCCGAGCGGTCTGGGGCGCTGCAGTCATGGGCTGCGTGGCTGATCCCGGCGGAGTTTCGAGTCCTCCCTCGGGCATGGGTGTGTTTGTTTGTCCTTAGGATAATTTAGGTTAAGTAGTATGTAAGCTTAGGTACTGATGACCTTAGCAGTCAAGTCCCATAAGATTTCACACACACATTTGAACATATTTTTATACTTTTAGTAACCACCCCACCCACGACCATTACGTAAGATTTCTCGAAGGCGTAGGGGAGTTGATTTCATTAAACCGTCGACATTGTAGCGTGATGGTTTACCTCCCAACATATGTTTTCTATATTTGTCCAAAGGTCGCTTGCTTTTGTAGATCCACGTGGCACATATTCTCTAGCTGGTTGATGTTTGGTGATCGTGGAACAAACGGCAACAGCTTTACCCTCTCTTGGCCCTGAAACCAATCTCGCACTGCTTTGCTATGATGGATGGGCCTCGGCTCCTGTAAATAAAGTGTTATCTCGTTAGTTCATATATTTATATTTAAATAACGTATTTGTAATAAGCACATTGGATTATTATTTTCCACAGTGTTTAAGAATTCAGGCCCTGTCATAGATAAGTGATCTATATTCAACAGTCCGATTAAGAATGTGGTTTACCCCGTCTATCATATGATGAGAGTCGTAGTCGGATTTCCACATTAAGACTGCCTGGCTAAATCTGATTATAACGATCTGGTATCGAAATCAAATTACAGAAATCGGATAATTTTAACGTCTGTATTGCAACAATGCTGCGCACATAAATTCCTATGATGGAATAACGTAGCAACTGTCTAAGAAAAATTGAGAAATATGTCTACTAGCAACAATGTAACGTAATTATAACCCACATTTATGTGATGGAAATACTGAGTCGAACAATACACATCTATTTCTGTGGTGGGAAGATACACCATATCGGATTTGCTGATGACATAATGACAATAATAACAATAATAATAATAATCGCGTGTGGCGGATAGGGGAAACCCTCCCCCATATGGGTGGTACCGAGGAAATCAAAATCAGGGGGTGAACCAAATACTAACACAATCCTGAACGGCTACCCAATCCGTTGAACCCAAAATCCAGACACGTCTGAGTGAAAATCACCGTTACTCTGGTCAGCGTCTGTTAGCTCAATGAGCTTGGCTGAAAATATTTGCTTTCAAAGGCTTCAACACCCTCTGGTCCTGTCCGGTAAAGTAAACATCGATACATTGATCCAAACACGAAAACTAAATAATCTCACAAAGGAAATCGACCGACAAAAAATTCTCATCCTTGCTCTTTAAGAACCACGACTAACTGACAATGAAATCTTGCATTAGGGAAACCATTGCATCTTCAAGAGCAAAATACAACAAAAGGTAGCGAAAGGCGTACCAGTCTTCGGCATTGCATTTCTCGAACACAGATCTATCATCAACTCTGTCAAAGAAATCTCACCCATCAACAATCAAAAGGTTCAAATGGCTCTGAGCACTATGGGACCTAACAGCGGAGGCCATCAGTCCCCTAGAACTTAGAACTACTTAAACCCAACTAACCTAAGGACATCACACACATCCATGACGGAGGCTGGATTCGGACCTGTGACAGTAGCAGTCGCGCGGTTCCGGACTGAAGCGCCTAGAACCGTTCGGCCACCGCAGCCGGCCCATCAACAAGCGACTTACGACTATGCTCATTCAGAGCCCCAGTAAAAAATAATCACTGACTGACAATTTGCCAACAATTCAACCACAAAAGGATGTCTTCCCACTTTAGGAAAAAACCACTTCCCAGGTAACATGCTAAGCTGGCAGGTGCAAGCTGCTTTCGTACGCCTTTCGAGACTCGCTGAAAGCCAGACTTTTCATTCTTTTGTAGCACAGCTACAAGCAGGCACACAAAATCTCAATAAGGAAATCGTAAGACAACGCTCGAGCAAAATTCGTCTTGCTTCTTTCAGTAACCCTTAGTACCTTACGGTACTGCCAAATTCATAATGCCATTTTTGTTTTCTGCCGACATATTTTTTGTTGTTGTTAATACATAATTTTATCTATGAAATCACATTTTCATAATACTTACGAATGGTACAGGAAATGAAATAAATAAAGATCTTTTCGAAGCCAATAGTCGGTAATATCCTACTAATTCGTGTTAACATAGGCTCAATCGTCTCACAGACACTTAATGCTTCATTAAGTTAGACTGCCGTCGTGATGTTTCTGTAGTAAGCTGAATTTAATTTGTAATAGTACAGTGAGTATTTTAATTGCATTTTCCATTAGTTTACTAAACGCAACAGTGATTATCAAAGAGAAATTAATCAGCAGCAGAATTTTCTTTCACGATATCTAAAACGATCTGACAATGCTAAAGTTGTTAACAAATTCTACGCCTGTAGAAACCTACTGGTTCTAACGAAGTCATTAAACCAGAGTAGTTATAAGAGTATTTTCGTCTAGAAATGAATTTCCTTGATGGTTGATCGATCAAGAGCGGGAAAGGTAAAATTTTACAAATATATGACGAGAGGGACAAGTTCTTGAGAGAGGACTTCCCTATCAATACAAGTGCCTGAGAGACGACCTTCCTATCAATCTCCTGGATAGTTTTGTTTCTCAAATCAACATAGTGCGTTATCATGCAGTAGTACAGGTGATGTAGCTTTGTTGCTCGATTTTCTTACACTGATACCGAAAAGTGTCTCAGTTGTTGGCAACAAATTCCAGCTGTGTTGCACATACCCTGGGGGCAGAATTCGTAGCCCAAAACACACTTTTGGATTTATCAGATGTAAAATATTACGTTCACACTACTCTTTCCTCGAGTTTACGTCTTTTGGTGGGGCTCCCCCTTTCATTTCTTCTTAGGAAGTTAACGATAAAGGCATCATGACACGTCACCAGTAACAGAACTGCATAGGAATGCTCGATGAGCGACCTGATGACGTTCAATAATAGTCACTCCGTTGATTTTTGTTGTTTCGAATTTGAGCATGCAGTACTCCTACACCAGACTTCTGAACTTTGCCTGTTGAATGCAAATGTCGCATGATGGTAAAATGGTAATCTATCACATATATCAGTAGTCGAGACTTCCTTAATGTGAAAAATCATTCATGCCAGAACGATCTTTGTTGAAACACGAATATCTTTTTCTGGCGTATTTTTTCCAAAAGCACTCGCTCCAAACACAGTTCAAATCTCTCTAGCTGCCTCCTCTGCATTCACCCCTCTGTTATACCAAAAGTAAACGTTGTGTTGCAGATGTTACACCTCTTTCCACTTGCGACTCTATTTTACAATGCTTAACTGTAGTTCATGATTTTCAAGTATGCAAAATCCAGTGCTTAACTGCAAGATGATAACTAGAACTTCAAATTCGAAAATGACAGTTGATATATACACTGAGAGCGTGGCGCCGCGTTCACATGGGCGGCGCCGGATTTCAGGCCGCGGGTGGCGTCTGGCCGGTGGCCGGTAGCCGCTGCAGCGCGAGGAAACGCTCGAGCGTAAGCTGTTATGATCGCGACGCAGCCGCGAGCTGTCCTGCGGAGTTGTTTCTGGAATACTTGTTATTGCTGGTGGGTAGAATGTTATGCGAATTATCTTCGATGCTCAATCAGACTCATAGCTTTAGACCGAAATGGTAAAAAAGAAAGAAAAGAAAAAAAGTTGGACGCGAACAGGTGACCATAAGTTTAGGATGCACGAAGTTTATATCATTTTGTTCGTTTTCGTTCGTTGTATCTGCTCGGGGCGGACGTCGAAAGACACCCGTTTCAGTTCGTTGTTGATCCATTAACTCAGTTTTTTTTTTATTTTTTTTTTATTACAGAGGGCAGCTAGCCCTCTGACCGAACACACTGAACTACCGTTCGGGCACCACTAGACCACGGGCTCACAGAATCCGAGAACATCTCGGAAGTAGACAACACTTCCTCCTAACACTTCCGCATTGCCAGATTGTGTTTTATTGGCCACGTTAAGTGAACGACTCGGACTTAGTCTCTGTGGCGGCCGACCGGCGGTCAGTTTTTATGTCTAAAACTGTACGCCAATGTGTTTCTTTCACATACCTGTGTGGCGCTAAAGTGTGGTTATGGATAATAGGTATGCTCAGATTGCGAATCTAAAATCATAAATAAAGAGAGGGAAATGAATTAGGCGTCCTTCGTCTTCCGTAACATCTAATATATTTTAGTTATTCTATCTTAAATGAACTGCGCAGAAAATCATTCACCAGAACTAAATAACTTGTTAGCAACATCAGATGATATTAACAGCTTGCCTGCGCGGGTTAGCCGTGCTTTCAACGGCGTCATTCCGCGGACCGCACGGCTGCTTGCGCCGTCAGTTCGAATCCTTCCCCGGGCATCGATGCGTGTTAGGTTACTTTGATTTAAGTAGTTCTAGGTCTAGGGGCTGATGACCTAAGCAGTTTGGTCGCATAGTTCTTGAACCCATTTTTTGACCTTTCGCGTAAATTTTCTTTACATAAACGGCCGTATCTTTAGATTGCGTTGTCGTAGAAGGGTTCCGTTTTTACCGGTTTAGGTGTCGAAATCCTAACAACGAAAACAGCTACGACAGCTACTGAAGATGAGGGCCGCATAAATAACACCCCCTACTCTTTATTCGAAATGTTCTACTTGCAGTCGATACATCACCGTATTAGTCGTAGCTACGCTTTCGATCTAAATCACGTTTACAGGAATGCAAATAGAATCCATTTGCCTATACACGTGGTAATTCACATCTCAGTATTAATGCCACCGCGGTTTAGAAGTGCGAACATTCCCATTGCTAGCTAGCTTAAGAAACACTTCGGCTAATTAACGTATTCTGGCTGTGGCGAGTCTAGTGGAGAATTCGAAACAGTGTAGAATACGTTTGGCAGCTATGTAGCCATTTATTTCCTGGGGTGGTGCAGAATTATCCCACTAAATTTACTCTCTAATAACTGTATTTTGTTATTTCGATAAACATCCCGAATGATTGTCACATAAGCGGTGACATAAAGGAAGAAAATTCATGTTTTTGAGTCCAGAAAGCTCTATGCAACAGAAACTGCAGATCATTTTGCCATTTTCATTGCGAAATTGCCGGCTTATTCATGTCTGGGGTAATAATAGAGGGCTGTTTGCCTGGGTTGTCTGCTAGCGTAGTGAAAGGAAGGTCTGGTTTGTTTTTGGCTCTAATCTCGATGGAGGCGGGTAGAACATCAGCAAAGCAATTTTAAGAAATTCTCGCGCCCCCAATACGTTTTATCGCTACCTTTATTCTGTACTGGTGCCCTGTGGATGTCAATATGACACTCTTGTAGAATTTCATACATGTTACTGCCTACTTTTTCCGCTTCTGTCAATAATGGAATTGACTTAAGTGTGGCACTGAAAGATTTTTAACTGAATTTCGTTATGAATCTTCACGCATTGCTAAATTTGCACACTTTCATGGTAGGTCAGCAACAGTAATCCAGTATGACTGGTCTGAACGTTGACACAGACCGTTTCGCGGCCCAATGCGGATAATATTTTGCTAATTCGTAACAATCTGGGGTTCTTTGTCTTACTGAAACAGTTATGTTATGTCGATAAGTTGAAATTCATAATTTTTTTGGTACAGTTCATACCAATCAGCGTTTCTTCTTTCAGTTCTCTCTTATATTTACGTGTTGTATTTAACACACTAATCAGCATTGATATAGTCTTACAAATCATTGAAAACAGTCTAAAAAAATTCAGATAGTTTGTCAATTTCACGCCTGTGCATAGTATGTTGGTAGCACTTCGTCGCCTTGCCTGTTATGCTGTGTAGCAGACTTTAAAGCCGTGCGGGTCAGCATAAAGAAAAGGCGAGGGGTCTCGCTCGTTTTGTCCACGACTGTACCAGGGAAAACAAACGTGGCAGCAGATACACTATCACGTGCCAGTATGACTAAATGTTCAGAATGACAGAGAACTGCATTAGAATGTTTTCAAGATAGGATACTGTAATGCCACAGCGAAGCATAGCCAAGGCGCAGCAGTTGAATAAGTGAACGCTTATGCCATCTGTTGGATAGTTGCGCAAACAAAAGCACAGGTGCGTCCACCTGGTGGCAGTCAAATGAAACAGCGCTACGAGTATGACAGTATCTGAATAGTGCTGCGCTCGGACGACGAAATAAAGAAGCATTAAACTAGGATAATATTATTACGCATAGTAAAAATATTAATTTTATATATATATATATATATATATATATATATACAATAAGGCTTGCAGGATGTAACATTTCGACGGAGTTGGCTTGTGAGCGATATAGTTGCTGTTTCCGCTCAAAAAGCATATGGCACGCCTTGTGGAAGTCTGCGTAATTTACGATGGACTGCAGCGACTGGCAGCAAGGTATGAAGTGACCAGTGTCTGCAATGTCTTGCAATGTGATCTTACTACCATATGAGATCCATTGATGAGCTCACGCCAGCACAAGCAACGAACTAGTAATCGTCGTACGACAGTGTTTTTATGAACAGTGCATTTTATACTGCCACCATAACAAGTACATTTATACATAGTGAACCAGTTTATGTATTGATCAAGTCAAGTTCTCTACAGTGTAATGTCTGAGTGAAATAATAAGTTTGTGATTCAAAGTGCATTCCACGAGTGTCATCAATTATTTACAGAAAATAGTTCATTATTATCCCAAATCCATCACTGTGTGTGCAGCAATACCAGTAAAAAGGCTATATTACGTGAGTATCGGCGTATTAATGCAACAAGGGGATATAATCAGAGTTAACGCCGAAAATTTCCAACAAACGCCGGATTATACAACTGACAGAAGGCGCCAGGTACTGTGCCACATTAATTACAGTTCAACTCGATGTGGTGGCTTTTCAGTACATTATCAACGTAAAAACTCATTCAGTTTCATTAGAACAAAATGATTGTAAAGTAACGTTTTTAACATCTCAAGTAACCATCAGTTCTATAGTGTTCATTGATTATTCAATTAAAGAATTCATTGCCACCACAGTACTCATTGTACCCTCAGTACAATGCAAATGCAGTAACATTAAATTCATTAATGACAGTTAGTGTAGATCAATCTAACTTACAGCTCGTTCAAGTGTTTATCATATGTGTGTGTATATGTGTTACGTAAAAGTGGTTCCACTGCTAGGCGTGATTAACGTACCCCAGTTAGTGCTTTCTGTTCAGTCACTTCAAAGGTGTTATTTTTGTTAATGAAAATCAGAATTCATTTAACATTCGATTTCTTGTACGCCGTCGCCAATATTTATTCATTAATTCCGTGTAGTAGTCTGAACTACATAGCAAGCCTATTCAGGCTTATTACACGCGATAGCCCCTTTCCACTTTCTAGACGTCCGATGCCGCATGGTCTAAATATGTTACAGTACATTCGGATAGTGGCATCGCAATACACGAAATGTCCCCTTTGAGAATTTTGTTGGTACAACTCTATCTCACATGAGTAGGATAAGTATCCAGTATCGAAGGACTTGGAAGTGAGCTGCAGAAATAGTGAAGAAGTAAAGCTATGTCAATACTACCTCCTTAGAAATTTTATTTTTTTCCAGGAAAAGAAAAAAATGGCGACAACTGGACTTCATGCATGTCAGGGGACTTGTGAATAAGTTATCCCGTTATGTCCACTTAAACTATCCATGCTTTGGTACAAAGAAATGTTTTACGAAGGTAAAGGCGTTACTGTACTTTAATAATACAGGGAGAAGAATTCGGAAAGTTTTGGCAACTTGTAAATCCTATCAGTGTGGAAAGCATGGGCTGTGTTACACAGAGGTATACTTCTTGCCATCATGGTGTTAGAATTAGAGAATTTGCTGCGACTGATCTCTTTGGCCACCTTCTGAGGATAAGGCATTGTTTCCAGTGTGTAAGGGTAACAGCGGATTGAACGTCGAAGTATATAATTTTCACTTCCTTGTGCAGTGCTACCGCAAAGACGCTTTGCAAGGCACTTTTAGAGTGCTTTCTGACAGAAAATGGACATCAGTTCCAATGACAAAGATGGCAAACGCTTTTGCCTTTTTCAGTGAAGGAAGATAACAATAATCTGTGTGTGGATACTAACTTGCATCAAATGTGGCAAATACTGAAGGAAACTAGTAGGATGTGCCACCTTTACTGCCACAAGCATTAGAGAAACTGGGACATTTTCTTGGAGGTGTTCCAAGATATAATAAACAAATTACCAAATGAGGCCACACAGATAGCACCCATCGAGGTAAAAAAAATAAAAAAGCCAGATGAGAAGTTCAGGGAGGTAACTAACTTTCCTCCTGCAGGAAGAGATAGACACGCTGAAATTGTTCACACGGCATTTGAACGAGCAGAGCAGAGGAGGAAAAACAATTACGACGACACAATATGCGTCATACACTTAATAGAAAGAGAGAAGACATTGGTCAAACTCCATCTAGAAACAAAAATTCTTATGTAATAAATCTTTTTACATATATAGTGAGCCATTTTGGATCCATTGAGTTATTCACCCAAATGTGGTTGAGAAAGAGGCACTTGGCACGGAAAGATCTCATGACGTAAATAATGTGTCTAATCTAAAAAGTTTCGAGAGTAAACTGATGAACAAGAGTCTGGAGGGTAGATGTGTAGAGCAGCTGTAACTTCTGCAGCCGCTTTGAGTTTTTTCTGTCCTTTATCACCAGTGCCAGATGCAAAGGAAGCAACGTGCTATGTGAGGAGCAGAGGTAAATGCATGTCAGTGCAGAAGTAGAGGTGAGCGCTTCCTAGAGCGGAGGAGCAGAGGGGACTGCCAGAGTAAATGCCTGCCAGAGTAAATGTGTCGTAGAGCCAGAGCCCTTTGAAAACGTGTGATTGATATACATGCTGTTTTCACAGGTGCATAGATTAAGTGATCAGGAGTGAGAATGTCATACGAAGAATCCCTGACTGCGGCATATGAAGATAAGAAATTGAAGGATGAGAATCTATCCAAATTGTAAGAGAGGATGCCAAAATCGAAAGAGGGTGAGTACATGAAAAAAACAATATACTTTAGACGAATGAGACGTATCAATGCCCTCAACCATATGTGTAATTCCTAACGTGAGTAATGCTTTGTGTATTATGTCAGTATGGTAATTGATGTGATATTCTTATTGTGTTATCATTTTTATGTTGTTTATGATCCAATGTGTAGTTACATTGAGTGTTTGTTTAGAAGAATGTCAAGTACAATAGACCAATGTAGAAGAAGACATAAATGACCTGGACCCAAGGTTTTCCAATAGTGTGTAGTTTATTTTTGTCTTTTTCTATTATGATTTGACATCTGGAAAGAAGTGCAAATCAGTGATGTACTTATTTGTATCAGAAGAAACCAAAAAGTTTCTGTTCGAAGGCTGTACATTCCAGAGCCGGCATGCCAGTCCGGAAAAATAGCCGTGACCATTGAGGCAATGATCCCAATGACGCACCAATTTGGTAAACCACATTGTCCTGTCACGTGAACAAGTCGCTAACTGCCTGCTGCACATCCTTGTCTGAAAAGAATCGTTCGCCCTTCAAGCCTTTTTTCAGCGGGCTGAAGGAGTGACAGTTGCCTGGGAAAGTTCAGAACATCATCATCACCTACTTCTTGTTAGCTGTAATGGATGAGGCTGGCCTTCCAGACTGACTGGTCTCTTGAGTCGTATCGCAACCGCAAGGGACTTCGTGCATCATTCCACAATGGCGGTTTCTGACAGACATGCTGCCCCATACACATTGTCCTCTCCCAAGTGGATTCTTCCACTGCTAAGAAAAGAACAGCAAGACACAGTTCCCGTTTGGATGAATTTGGTGATAATCTCGCCACAGTTCACGTTTCCACATTTACCTCACACATGCCTGAAAAATATGACTGCCGCACTAGCCCCTTGCCTACATGTCGGTGCTTACACAGGATGGTTCTTATTAACAGTTAAAAAATCCCAGAGACAAGTAGGGCCACAAACGTCGGGAAACACCTCAAAAGTAGATGAGAAATGTTGCACATGTGATGTTACTGGGTGACATACCTCGCCGACCCGCAGCAATGGGTTTGCCGATCCCAGCCCCGCTGACAGGGGGCAGTGCTACACATCGCCCCATTGTTTACACTCTTGCATTTTCCAGTGTGGTATGGCAGTGCTCACAGTGGACAGTGGTGGGAACACAAGACTAAGCCAGTTACGAAATCCGAGTAGCCCAGCAGAACCACGTGCGGCATGCCCCCTCCAGTGAGAGTAGGATCGACAAGTCCGGCCGCTACACGTGTGGCGACGCGCTTCGTGTGACGACGCGCTTCGTGTGATGGCATCTGCTCGACACATCCGCTTTTCGGACATTTCCCGCATTTGTGGCACAATGTCTCTTATGACTTGTCTCAGCGTTATCTGTGTCACTTCAGCGGCTTTTAAACATTAATAAGAATCATCCAGTGTACACGCAATGGAGTCGCAATATGTTGCGTATGTGCTGCTGCAACACCCTCAAACGGAAATTATTTGATACATCCAGTCGAATCGGAAGCAGATACGGGAGTTAGCAGCAAGAAGTAGCACTTTGTGCATTTCATAGTGAGATGTGTCCTTGATCTAGTTTTTATGAGGAAATGACAACCTGATACTACATCGATAGTATTCAGGCATAATGGGATGATAGAATTCTTCTGTACCTTTGTTATTGTTGCCTTTTCGTTAATGGGTTGTTTGTAAGTGGTGTTGCAGTAATGGTTTTTATACATTTTGTTTATGCTTCCTTGTCCTAAGTGGGCATTCACCAATTTAAATATTAAGATGTCTCTTATGTATAATCAGTTATTAAGAAAGCCACTGTCTTTGTTTAAAAAAGCAATCTTTGTAATACTAAGAGAAGGGTGTACCTCACACATGTGTCTTACTGTCAGAGAAATAGGAGACCATTCGGATAAA
Organism: Schistocerca nitens; assembly: GCF_023898315.1. Classification (NCBI taxonomy): domain Eukaryota; kingdom Metazoa; phylum Arthropoda; class Insecta; order Orthoptera; family Acrididae; genus Schistocerca; species Schistocerca nitens. Next base: position 19,692,733 of record NC_064621.1, on the reverse strand, counting down.
AGGAGAAGTATATTTTTCAGATGGGGCACTCTCTATCAGCCCCATTCTCTATCTTTGGTGTGAAGTTCACTATGAACTGAAGAGGCATATTTGACCTTGGTATGCTAAGCATTTGTGTGCATTTTATGAGTGATGAACATTCTGATGAAAACTGATTAAATGTCAGTCATCTTCAGTAACAAAGATAGGAACGTGACTAAACATTAAGAGGACGTTTATTTAAATCAGTGACATGAGTGTGGACTAATATCCAACAGGTGTTAGTCGTTCCTAGACAAATCATCAACTTTTGAATGGTAATAGTCATGAAAGCAATAGTCTAGTGAGTGACATTGGTATGGAACCTCAGATGGAGATAAGCCACTGGAAATTACGAAAACTTCTATTTAAATCTTCATTAATGAAGTGAGAAAGTCAGTAGCAGGGATGAATGAAGGATGATGACAGTAGTGGGACAAGGCCGATATGGGTGTATTGTGTTAATATGAGTTGCCTACATCAGGAGCAAGTATACATTCAGTGGCAATTCTGTTGTTCTTTTTTGATTGATAGGTTCTTAACCTATTGTTCCCCTCCCCTCCCCCTGCTCCTCCCAACGCCACAGGAAACCTCCAACTCTCTCCCCTCCCCCTCACTGATATAGGTACACTTTCAGGTCTGTGTTATTCAAATAGCCCCATCGCACTCTATCAATTTGGTCGACTACTTAATTAAATTAACCCCTACCCTTTGGTAAACCCCGCAACCCCACCCTCCACTCTCCCTCTCCCCCACACAGAAATTGACAGCTCTGTGCTGCAGAAAGCTCTAATGACAGGAAATTCAACTACATAGTAGAAGGTATATTGTTTATTTATCAAAAACTCGGTTTGGAGGGGTTGGATTTCTCTTGCTCATCATTCTCTGCTGTTTGGGAAGATGCAGGTCTTGTAAAAAAGTAATTAAATCGATCGCTTTTGTTTATCCAGATCGCAAAAGGAATACCATCATCAAACACACATCACACATAATTGTGCTATTAAAAATCTGCCGTCCCATGTCCGCTGGTTCGCACCCGATGCTGGCTTGTGTCACCGCATGTGCAGCTCGCTCGGGGTTCTGCAAAGCAACACGTCAGTCAGCGGCCGTGCCACGCCCCCTGTCCAAGTGTGGCCACTCTGGCCCCGTGCCTTACAACCCGGATGTCGCACTAATCCCCAAACAAAAGCACCCGGGAAATTCCCGCCGAGACACGTGCTCTTTCTCCATTTCTCCTCCGGCAGCACCCCACAGCCAGGCCAGCTCTGACCGCCACTTGTGGTCAGACCGAACTGCAAACAAAGCAGCGTTTACCCAGTAAACCCCTTTGGGATACCGATGTGTGCGCGAACTGCTTCTGAGGCAAATGGCTGATTGGGAATCGATTCCACCGTGGACTCTGAATTGCCCCAGTCCTCCTGGCGCAGTTTCTTGTAGTTTCTTGTGTTGCATTTCACGAACTGCTTCAGGAGTTATAACAGCTGGTGCTGCAAAATATTGTCACATACATAACTCGAAGGTGTCACAGGTTTTCATGTCTCGACAGAATACTGTATGCTATTGCCTAATGCTGGAGACACAAACTCGCGATCATGAATTGTGCTGACTGCAGGGAGCCCCGTCTGTGCTGAGTGGGAGGGAGGGAGAGAGAGAGAGAGAGAGAGAGAGAGAGGGAGAGAGAGAGAGAGACCCACACCCGTGCCGGTCACGTCCACCCATACCAAATGCATACGTGCACACAATACAACTATCGGAAACAATAAATTGAGCAATTGGGAATTTAACGTCGTGATTGGGTTTTTGAAAGTACTATAGACGGTCTAAATTGATTCAGTCCGCTACATTTGGAAGGAGGGAGGAAGATTCTGCTGCATGTTGGAGTAGAGACATCGGCAAATACCACTGCAAGATAGACTTCACTGCAATGTATTGAGAAGCACTAAACACGACACAATTAAACCACGATCCAGTCCATAGCAATGAGCCGTCATGGCTGGATGCCAGAGACAGCTGAAAACACTCGCACATCCTGTGCACTCACCTCCTAGGCGCCCACACAGAGCGCGCCCATCCCCCGTTTGACTCCGCCAGCGCCGCCGTAAAGAGGTAAGTGAAAATTTCCGCTGCGGCCGCAATCGCAGTCGTGCACATGCGTGGTGCGCAGTGCACCGGTCATGGAGGGCGAGGGCATGCAGGGGTGATTGGAGTGGTTGCAGTTGAGATGTTATCAATGTGTCCAGCGCAAACGTCCATAATTTTGAATCTTCTCACACACGTCTGCTTCTGTTGCGATCATCTGGTACACTGGTCAGTTAGCCAGCCCTCGCTGCCAAGTGCAAGATCAGATGGCTAGGCGCATTCTATGTACAGGTCAAAGGCTGAACTAATCCATTTCTTCTGGTTGCCAACGTCTTGTGACCACCCTTTCAGGCAGTCGTGTTGCACTGCGAAACGAGCAGCTGCAGCCTGAATGTATACACTAGTTCTAAACAATTCCACCCTGACACACACAATCCAGTTTAAAAAAATCTGCTTTACCCAATCCGAGGCAACGACCGTACACCTCAAATTTCTGACGCGAAATGTAGATTCCTCCCGTTTATACGAGTTATTTTCGAAGATATAAGAAATCGAACAATACATGCGTTTTCATGGTACTAAACTATCGTTAAGTGTTCTGAAAATCCTGTACACGAATGTTCCCTCTAACTATTATTTCATCACGTAGTAAAATATCTTTCCTTATCTGTCACATCATGCATCACGGGACTAGAATACTAAAATCATTTTTGGCTCATGATGGGAGTGCTAAGATCTACCACTGTCACTGCACACCACCTCACTTTCGAACTCTCTCTTGAGGTAACCAAATGTCTCGCCACATACGAAGTCTCCTAAGGTAACAGCACAGGGCAGTTTTAAATGTAAGTTTTATACTATGTATCACTTTATGCATTCGGTAACACATTTATTTATTTACATTTTCTTTGCGTGGAGCCATCATAATGATGGCTTTTGCAAACGTCAGACTTAATACTATGGTTATAATTACACTTATAAAATACACTATATTCTGTAGCTGTTGCTTATTATGTCTATTTTTTACATTTATCACATTACAACTGATATGCTAATGCCTCATGTTACAATCACTATCTTAAAATTCTTTTAAAGAATATAAACATTTTTCTGTTGGAAAAGATTTTAATTTTGTTTTAAAAACATTTCCTGTGTATGTTCTTAGAGAGTTTGGTAGCTTGTTATACCAAATCAAACCACTGATATATGGACTTCTATCAGTCATTTTTAACGTTCTGTTACGGAAATAGTTACATTTTGTTCTAGTGTTGTGATCATGTACATCACTGCCCTTGATAGCTTGTTGGTTGACTTATAAAAAGTACAACTATTTTGAAGATGTAAAGAGAACATATTGTCAGATATTTGTGCTGCACAAACACTTCACGACATGAATCTCTATGTCCCATCCCATATATATGTCTTATTGCTCTTTTCTGTAGTAGTAGTATTCTATTTAAATGTACATCAGCTGCACATCCCCATAGTTCAAATCCGTAATTGAGAAAGGGGTAAAGTGTTCCATAATCTACTAATTTCAGTGCTCGGCTAGGAACTATCTTTGCAATCTGGCTGACAAGATATATGGCACTACTGACTTTTCCACATACAAAATTAATGTGGTATGTTCACTGCAAATTTTCATCAACATACACAACCAGGAATTTACAGTTACAATTCTCTGTTGCAGAGATATTACGCGCACTGTTCATGTTGTTTTGGCGAGAACTGCCTGTTTTAAATGTCAGTAGTTGACATTTGGTGACATTCACCTTGAGTCCCTGATCACTGAAGTATTTTGTTACTTCTGTTACACCACTAGTAGCAAGAGATTCTAGCTCATTAGATTCACTCGCATAGAATAAGATTGACGTGTCATCTGCATAGCTTACAATATGGGAGTTAATGGGTTGTGCAATGTCGTTAATATATATAAGGAAGAGAAAGGGTCCAAGGATTGAGCCCTGTGGTACACCTTGTAATACAGGTTCACTGGTGGACTGGGAGTTCATGATTTTATTATCTTGTTTGTACGACAATTTAATGTTTTCCTTACGATTCAGCAGTTATGTGGTTATAAAATTCATGGCTTGATCACCAATACTATAAGATTTTAGCTTTTTAAGAAGTACCCTATGGTTTACAGTATCAAATGCTCTTGTCAGGTCCAAAATATACCTACAGTCTGCATATTCTGCTCCAACAGACAGTAAACTTCATGGATGAACTGTGTAACTGCTGTGGTTGTACTTAGCTCTTTTCTGAAGCCATGCTGCGAATCTACAAGCAGTTTATGTTTTGTGAAAAAGGCATTTAGCTGAGAAAGGATAATGCTTTCGAATATCTTACTAAAAGTGGGAATTAATGATATTGGTCTGTAGTTGGAGACATCTTCCTTACTTCCTTTTTTATACACTGGTTTCACTTCACTCATTTTTATAACGGTTGGATACATGTTTTCTCTAATGCTGCAATTAATCAGGTGAGTAAGAGGTTTAGAGATTTCTTTTAAGCACGCTTTAGTAATAGCACTGGATACGCCATCCCATCCAGATGAAAATTTTTTCTTTAGCATGTATATTGCCATGCGAACCTCGTTCTCATTCACTTCCACAAATTCAAATACGGTTCACTTATCTCTACCTGTGAATGTATAATGTGGGTTGATTGTTCGCCAGAAATGTAGCAGTTATTAAAAATATTAATTATAGTATCTGGTTTTTTTATAATGTTACCATCATGTCTTATGCTGAGTTGTTCCCTGTTGATCTTGTTGAGACCTTTTCGGTATTTTCCAATCAGCTTCCAAGATGCTTTGCTTATGTTGTCAGACTGTTCTATTGTTTTGCTGTTACCTGCTCCCTTAGGTTAATTATATCAGTTTTAAAATTTTGCTTGGCCCTATTGTATTTTTCCTTGAAATCTTGCATATTAGTAGCTTTATAAAGCTGGTTTAGATCATGTACTTTCTGCCTGAGCCTAATCAGATTTGTTGGGAGTTTTAGTCTAGGATTACTTCCATTCTGACAGTGTTTAACTACCTTCTGGATTTCTCTGACTGGACAACTATATTCATAATGACGCAGTAGCGTTGAGTAGAATTCATTCCATTTCTCATCCTACCCTTTTACCTGGTACACAGAATCCCATTTCTCATTCGGTAGTTTGTCTTTAAGAGCATTAATATTTGAGGTATTCGGCATTCGTTTCTGTAGCACAAATTTTGTTATTTTAGGCACAACTGAATTTTTGTATTCTATCACCTGACAGAAGTGGTCAGAATAAAGAAAATATAAGTTACTGTAATTTACCTTATCTATAACACCTTTGTCGATTATAGCATCCATTCTAGTGGAACATGTGTCCGTCACTCTGGTGTCAGAGTTCAATATATTTAAAAGATTGCATGAGGTCAGTACATCACTGAGTTTCAAGTTTACTGTACTATTTGAGTTTGCGTCTATATCAAAGTCACCTAATCTGATTAATCTGATTTTATTACGATGATTGTCTCCTCCTGTAAAGATGGATGACTGAAATATCGTTAAAAGATATTGCCGCAACGAAAAAAAAGCCAAATGAAGAATCTTATCCGTGGTGCCCTAGCCATCGCCTACACTCCCAAGGCGGCAAGTCACTGATATCAGACTGATATGCTAATTAATTAAATGAGAGTCACTATGCATTATTCAATCTGTATATTGAACAAGTAGTAAAGGAAACAAAACAAAAATTCGGAGTAGGTATTAAAATCCATGGAGAAGAAATAAAAACTTTGAGGTTCGCCGATGACATTGTAATTCTGTCAGAGACAGCAAAGGACTTGGAAGAGCAGTTGAACAGAATGGACAGTGTCTTGAAAGGAGGATATAAGACGAACATCAACAAAAGCAAAACGAGAATAATGGAATGTAGTCGAATTAAATCGGCGGATGCTGAGGGAGTTAGATTAGGAAATGAGACACTTAAAGTAGTAAAGGAGTTTTGCTATTTGGGGAGCAAAATAACTGATGATGGTCGAAGTAGAGAGGATATAAAATGTAGACTGGCAATGACAAGGAAATCGTTTCTGAAGAAGAGAAATTTGTTAACATCGAGTATAGATTTAAGTGTCAGGAAGTCGTTCCTGAAAGTATTTGTGTGGAGTGTAGCCATGTATCGAAGTGAAACATGGACGATAAAAGTTTGGACAAGAAGAGAATAGAAGCTTTCGAAATGTGGTGCTACAGAAGAATGCTGAAGATTAGATGGGTAGATCACATAACTAATGAGGAGGTGGGGGAGATTGGGGAGAAGAGAAGTTTGTGGCACAACTTGACCAGAAGAAGGGATAGGTTGGTAGGACATGTTCTGAGGCATCAAGGGATCACCAATTTAGTATTGGAGGGCAGCGTGGAGGGTAAAAATCGTAGAGGTAGACCAAGAGATGAAAACACTAAGCAGATTCAGAAGGATGTAGGGTGCAGTAAGTACTGGGAGATGAAGAAGCTTGCACAGGATAGAGTAGCATGGAGAGCTGCATCAAACCAGTCTCTGGACTGAAGAGCACAACAACAACATTGAATGGCGAGTAATTTTTCTTTTTCAGTAATCGGATTACACTCACCATGTACGTCCCCGTTTTCGAACTTAACTGCTACACCAAAACTCCACCGTGGTTTTAGACAATTCCTGTGCATCTTGTAACTGTTCCTCAGCCTCTGCCCCGCCTTCTTGCAGCTTCATCCATGTGCTGACTTAAGTCATGGAGCACCATATCCACCACCTTCTGCAACCAGTGTAGAGACAGGGTGAGCTGAGTCAATGCAGTAGGCCCATCTTTTGATCACTCAGTGGTAATAGGAAAACCTTGCGTAGCTCCGCCAACGAAGCTGACCACAGAAGGATTCTAACGCCAGCAGCATACATTACGCATAAGGCCTGCGCTATTAATAACACGATCACAACGACTATGTTTCTGTCACCCTGCATAAAAAGCCGTCTTGGTTCTGCAGCTACATACAAGAGTCGCTGAGAGTGTTACACTTTCTGGTAGAAATGCTGTACCTAATTTGGAATCAAGTCTTCCCATTCAACCACATACCTGCGATGGATCCTATAGAGATATCTTTTAATGATTACAGCCACTATTGAATAATATTCATGGCACCCTCATATCTCGAAACCAGTCACCTTTTTCGAACCTATCTGCTACAGTAAAACTCCAACGTTGTTTCAGATAGTCCCTAAGCATCTTGAAAGTCCTCCTCAGTTTGTCCCTGCCACTCCTGCAGCTTTGCGTATGTGATTGTACCAATTTTCTGCAATGCGTGTATAAACAGAGCGAGCTCAGTTAATGCGACAGGACCATGTTTCGACCACTAGATGGAAATGGGACGTGTTGTATGTCCACCAACGGTGTACGATGTGTAAGGTCAGCGCCAAAACGAAGCTTTCTCCTGCAACACAACGTAGTACAAGAGACAGTTCGAACAATTACAGTGATGTTTCTTATAGGGAATGTACTACATCATACAGGAACTGGAACAAGGATGCGGATTTTGGTACTTCACTGCGATGTGTTTCCAAACTAGATACAGGTAGTACACTCCAAAGATCTGCGTCCCTCACGTCTGTCACCAATCATCATTATTTTGTATCATCCAACAGAGAAAAAACTTTAAAAGGTCCACTAACTTCATCTGACTGAGAACTCGATAAGATTTTTCCGCTCCCTGTCTTCCGATATATATACCGAAAACAAATACCGTCTGCATACTGGCATCTAGCATATGTGGTGGTTCTATTAAATACAGTGCGGTGCATTGATCGTGACCGGGCCAAATATCTCACGAAAAAACTACAAAGAACGAAACTTGTCTAGCTTGGAAGGGGAAACGAGATGCCGCTATGGTTGGCCCGCTAGATGGCGCTGCCAAACGTCAAACGGATATCAACTGCGTTTTTTTAAATAGGAACCCCCATTTTTTATTACATATTCGTGTAGTACGTAAAGAAATATGAATGTTTTACTTGGACCACTTTTTTCGCTTTGCGATAGATGGCGCTGTAATAGTCACAAACACATGGCTCACAATTTTAGACGAACAGTTGGTAACAGGTAGGTTTTTTTAAATTAAAATACAGAACGTAGGTACGTTTGAACATTTTATTTCGGGGGTTCCAATGGGATACATGTACCTTTGTGAACTTAACATTCCTGAGAACGCATGCTGTTACAGCGTGATTACCTGTAAATACCACATTAATGCAATAAAAATGATGTCCGTCAACCTCACTGCACTTGGCAATACGTGTAACAACATTCCTCTCAACAGCGAGTAGTTCGCCTTCCGTAATGTTCGCACATGCATTGACAATGCGCTGACGCATGTTGTCAGGCGTTGTCGGTGGACCACGATAGCAAATATCCTTCAACTTTCCCCACAGAAAGAAATCCGAGGACGTCAGTTCCGGTGAACGTGCGGGCCATGGTATGGTGCTTCGACGACCAATCCACCTGTCATGAAATATGCTATTCAATACCTCTTCAACCGCACGCGAGCTATGTGTCTGACAACCATCTTGTTGGAAGTACGTCGCCATTCTGTCATGCGGTGAAACATCTTGTAGTAACATCGGTAGAACATTAAGTAGGAAATCAACATACACTGCACCATTTAGATTGCCATCGATAAAATGAGGGCCAATTTTCCTTCCTCCCATAATGCCGCACCATACATTAACCCGCCGCGGTCGCTGATGTTCCACTTGTCGCAGCCATCGTGGATTTTCCGTTGCCCAGTAGTGCATATTATGCCGGTTTACGTTACCGTTGTTGGTGAATGACGCTTCGTCGCTAAATAGAACGCGTGCAAAAAATCTGTCATCGTCGCGTAATTTCTCTTGTGCCCAGTGGCAGAACTGTACACGACGTTCAAAGTCGTATCCATGCAATTCCTGGTGCATAGAAATATGGTACGGGTGCAATCGATGTTGATGTAGCATTCTCAACACCGACGATTTTGAGATTCCCGATTCTCACTCTATTTGTATGCTACTGCTGTGCGGATTAGCCTCGACAGCAGCTAAAACACCTATTTTGGGCATCATCGTTTGTTGCAGGTCGTGGTTGACGTTTCACATGAAGCTGAACGCTTCTTGTTTCCTTAAATAACGTAACTATCCGGCGAACGGTCCGGACACTTTGATGATGTCGTTCAGGATATTGAGCAGCATACATACCGCACGCCCGTTGGGCATTTTGATCACAACAGCCATACATCAACACGATATCGACCTTTTCCGCAATTGGTAAACGGTCCATTTTAACACGGGTAATGTATCACGAAGCAAATACCGTCCGTACTGGAGGAATGTTACGTGATGCCACGTACTTATACGTTTGCGACTATTACAGCGCCATCTATCACCAAGCGAAAAAAGTGGTCCAACTAAAACATTCATGTTTCTTTACGTACTACAAGAATATGTATAAAAATGGGGGTTCCTATTTAAAAAAACGCAGTTGATATCCGTTTGACCTATGGCAGCGCCATCTAGCGGGCCAACGATAGTGCCATGTGGTTTCTCCTTCAATCTAGACGAGTTTCGTTCTGTGTAGTTTTTTCGTGAGATATTTGGCCCGGTCACTATCAATGGACCACCCTGTATACAGGTATTTTTCCATTGGAGCAGGTGACCAGTGTTCAAAGTCGCTTGCACAGACCAGTGTAAAGTTTAATCGCCTGTACTGTTGGAGTACCATATCCACAGACTATCAGTCGCAAGAGAAGGTCCCTGTTTTGTTGTAAACGCTTTGTACACCGCCATACATTTTCTTTTTCCGCCATGACTTCGAGGTCTGTGTCAGGTTAGAAACTGACATTAACACGTTTCGATCCATTGGCACCCACAGAAAACCGGATATTGCACGGTGTAAATCGTGCTACTTCCACAAGACACACACTCGATGACTGTCTTTTATTTCAGTCACTACATAAGGAAACTGGACGAGTTTGGCGGCACTGTGGAGCATATATAAACGGCCGCCTGAAGGTGATTGATGACCTCTACATTTAAACTCATCTTTCACAGTGACATCATAGCCGATGCCTCGGTGTTCCCTTTTGGTTGATTCCTCATATTGCGCTCATGTACTCGATCACTCTTTCGGTGCTAGTGCTCCGTGGAAGGTGTTGCCCCTCCACCAAGACTCTTTCTCCATTTCAAAAAGCGATGTCAGTCAATCATTACGTGGTAAACAGCAGCATACCAGTGTATGGATGGGATGGAACAGGCACCAGAAATGTACTGTAATAAACATCACTGTTGACAGTGCAATCAATTTTAGCAATTTTATTAGTTTTTTTTACAACGCCGAACAATGACACGGCAGCATACTTCCCAATTTCTGTATCATCGCTACTCCGCCCCTCCTCTACTTTGCGGGTACCATTGTGAATGTAGGTAGATGATTGTGCAACACGTCCAATAATTGTTGATTCTCAAACATATACGCCAAAGTATATCAGACAGCGATCTACATATTTCAAGCAGTTTGATCACAGTGCGTAATTTACGCTTACGATAGTCCATCTTTCCTTACGTGGATGCTAGTCACAGACTGTTCTCGCATTCTTAGGATAAAGTTACAGACTGAAAGATCTCCTCGCATTGTCTTTGACCAACGCTCCCTGCAATACTGTCACCTATTTAATCTGCAGCTGACCATAAGTCGACCGCTACATTCCACGTTTCATGAAGGAACAGAGTGAACCGAGTCTGTAACTGTTGTCCCACACCCATCCAGGAGCACAAAATTTCTCCAGATGCGGGCCATGTCGAGGACGTTAGCACCCAATATCAGTTTACGGTAGATATGAAAATGATGTGGTTTTCATGCATGTTGGAGCTCCAGGCAGATCGAGTTTGAAGTATTTTACGAAAATCAACTGTGCTACCATTTATAAACTATTGTTCTAGTGTCTGGGGTCAGTAGCAAGCAGGCATTGGTAAGAGAGAACATAAACACATGCACTGCTAACGCTACACCGTTCTGCACTTAAAACAGGCTATAATGTTAACGATGTGATTTCCGACCTACTACTCGTGTGGAATGCAACACTGTTACTATCCCAATGTAATAAATATATTTCCAGCGCACGACATATATTCTCCTGGCAGATTTCTCTACGATAAACTATGGTGACAAATTGTAAAATGAAAAAAAAACTTCCTTAAACCATCGATTCTTGGTGATACATGTACAGTATAGCTTTCCACAGGTGTATAGCGCCCACTGTTTACATACGATCACAGTTCATAAATTGTACTATGCCCACATCCGGTTCTAGGCGCTTCAGTCTGAAACCGCGCGACCGCTACGGTCGTAGGTTCGAATCCTGCCTCGGGCATGGATGTGTGTGATGTCCTTAGGTTAGTTAGGTTTAAGTAGTTCTAAGTTCTAGGGGACTGATGACCTCAGATGTTAAGTCCCATAGTGCTCACAGCCATTAAGGTAAATGTTAGAAAATTGACTATGTAATTATTAAATTAATATTTGCGTGTGTGTGCGTGTGTGTGCGTGTGTGTGCGTGTGTGTGCGTGTGTGCGCGTGTGTGTGCGTGTGTGTGCGTGTGTGTACGTGCGTGTGCGTGTGCGTGCATGTGCGTGTGCGTGTGCGTGTGCGCACTCCTACCCAGACACTTGCACATGCACATGCACATGCACATGCACATGCACCACTCGGCAGTGATACTGCGTGCGCCACTGAGCCAGTTGTTGGGGCACTTGCGGGCTTACATGAACAGGCAGACATGGGAGGGAGGGAAGCTGATGTTACTGCACACGAGTCATCCTACTTACTCATCGTGACAAAACTGCGCGCGTGCGCGCGTGTGCGCGCGTGTGCGCGCGTGTGCGCGCGTTGAAGTCTGTTTACAAAACTTGTATGGTCCGATTAGGGCATGAATGATTTAGTAACGTTTTCTTTTTAATGCTACTAAACTATATTGTGATTAATAAAAAAAAGCACTTTTCACTGCCATCATATCATGACAGCACTTTCAGCGTAATTTTCTCGTCAACAGTGGAGTAATAAAAGGGACCTGTTTCAGCGCCCCTTTCACGTTGCTGTCATTTTTAATATTAGCTGGTCTGAATTGGACTAGCAGACTGATCTTCTGTTATTTTTTTATTATATTTCTAGTAACGGTTACCCTTGGCTGTGCTCACATATCCGTAGTTTTGTCACGATGAGTAAGTAGGATGACTCGTGTGCAGTAACATCAGCTTCCCTCCCTCCCATGTCTGCCTGTTCATGTAAGCCCGCAAGTGCCCCAACAACTGGCTCAGTGGCACACGCAGTATCACTGCCGAGTGGTGCATGTGCATGTGCATGTGCATGTGGAAGTGTCTGGGTAGGAGTGCACGTCCATGCATCGTGCTGCTACATTACACTGTGTATACGTTATCCAACATATTTAATAATTTTTTAACATACTTGATATTCGATGATGTGAAAACGACGTGTTTTATTCCCTACTTCACCATATTAGGGGTCTTCTTTTGTTTGCTGTCTGTGATCCTCCTCAGAGTCCAAATTTCATGGAAATCGGTTCAGCGGTTTAGTCGTGCAAATGTAACACGCAGTCACGGCCGCCAGCATCGTCGTATTGTTAAGGGCAGCAGTGGCAGATCGTACAGCTACCTCAGCAGAGGTGTCAACACAAACTAGTGCCGTGGGACTAGGAGCACACGCACCTCTAGACCGTCTGCGAATCGTGCCAAAGATGGAGTGGCGCGCCGTGATCTTCAGCGATGAATGACTCTGCCTGTACACAGACGAGGGTCGTTCACACGTGCGACACAGACAGCGTGAGCGCTGCCTCGTAGAGGGCTCACCTCGGGCTGGGGAGCGATGATCTGCAACTCTCGTTCGCCTTTGGTGTTCCTGGAAGCGACGCAGACCAGCGCTCGGTACATGCAGAATGTTGTTAGCCCCATTCTTCTATCGCAACAATAATGTGTTATTCCAGCAGGATAACGCTCGCCCACAACCTGCCCGTGAAACTCGACGTGCTTTGCGAGAGGTGCAGCAGCATACCTAGCCAGAACAATCTCCGGACTTGTTACTAATCGAGTGCACGTTGGTTATAATCGGACGAGAAATGACTCGCGTGACTTGTCAACCAACAACTCTTACAGAACTATGTGAGCAGCTCGGGCAGGCGTGGAATAACGTGTCCCAGGATAGTATACGCCAACTGTACGATTTTCTGCATGTCCGAGTCAGCGCCAGCATTGCCGCCCACGGAGGCTACAGCACATACTAATACCTCAGAACTATTTGTGCTATTGATCTGTAACTGTACCCAATAAGCGCTGTTGCAACAATAAACCTTGAGTGCATTGTAAATCTCTAAAAGGGTGTTCTAATTATTTTTGGGGCAGTGTATGTCAATACTGATACAGTAATTACTCTCTGCTAAAGGGGGAAACGATGGTATTACTTGTTCAAAAAAATTTCGGGCTTGCAGCCGACCGTCGTTTTATTCATTGTACGATGTTTTCATTGAACACATGCCAGTCAGCTCCAGGTGAGTCGTCACGGACTGGCGAAGGCTGCCTCCTGGCCGCCCTATACAGCAGCGCGCTGCGCTGAACTCTCAAGCTGACCGCTGCGGCCCCACTGTCTGCCGGAACTGCGGAACAGAGTTCTCTTCTGCATTACCGCTCGCCGCGACCGTTGGCACGCTCTGTCGTCTTCGTTTAGGACAAATCGTGGAGATGACGGGGTTCCTCACTCTGTCCAACTGGTAGCCGCTATCACGGTTCATCAGATTTTCCGCCAGTCATATCTCCACGGATTCTTTAAGTCCCAAGAAGATTAAGCTGTGGTCAGGGTCACAGTTCTATCATACTCCACTGATACAGTGTTGGGCAACAGCGGAATTGCTCGGTTGCAAAAGATCAATGTAACGTCGATGGTCAGCGCCACGTTCTTTCACAGAGCATGTGGTGTCTCCTACACAAGACATACCACACTGGCACGGTATTTTGTAAATAACGAGTCGTCCTTCACCGATCCCAAAAAGTCTGCAATCTTAGATGGTCGACGGAAAATCACTTTCACTCGCAATTTACAGAGATTCTTGCTATTTTGAAGGAAACGTTGCCCACAAAAGGAAGAAAAGCTAAAGATTTTGCCGGCGTAGTCTCCTCTTTATTCACTTCCTGATTCTTGATTTTAACTGACATTGTCCTGTTAATCTGCTAAGTGGAATATCCATTTTTTTTTCTAAACACTGCCTTTAGTTGTGCCAGCTCTCTAGGCAAGCTGTCTGTATCTCAGACAGTGTGAACTCTGTGTACGAGTGTTTTAAGCAGGCCCGTAGTCTGCAACGGGTGATGACAACTTGCAAATGCAAATCAGTACGAGTGAGCTTGTCGCAAGTCCGCTATTGCCGAACACTGTATTTCCACTGGACATTCAACGGATTATGATAGAGTTGTGATTTTGACCACAGTAACGTCTTTTTGGCACTCCTTTACTAAAGAATCCACGGAATACGTATGGCGGAAAATCTGATGAACCGTGATGGCGGCTACCAGTTGGACAGCGCGTGGAGCCCCGCCTGTCCACGTTTTGTTCTAATCCAAAAGGACAGAGTGCGCCAACGGCCGTGGCGAGCGCTGACACAGAAGCCAGCCGAGTTTCGCGGTTACACCAGCGAGGCCGTTGTCTGTCAGCTGGAATTTTGACGCACGCTAATGAATACACCGCGCTATATACAGAGCAGAGCGGAACGGAGTAAGTCTCCGTTAGTCTTCGATGGCTCACCTGAAGATCACAGGCAGGTGGTACAATAAATTAAACGACGACCGGCTGCAAGCCCGAAATTTGTTTGGACATTTAATTCGCCGGAAAATTTTTTAAAATTAACGATGATTTTGCCACTGACTTACGGTACTCAAGCTGGCGCTCTCCCTCTTGACCAACAAGATCCGAGTGTCATTTGACGTGACGAGCCGCGTAATTCTCGCTGTACCACTGCTGCCGTGTCACTGACCCCTGGCCCTCCCTGGTGCCGGTGTGAAGCTGACAGAGAGAAGGAGCGGTCGTTTATTGGTTATTTGTTCGATTTTGTGTGACAAAATTAACCATCCTGTCAAGTGTGAGATTCGTAGCGAAATAAGCTTTCTCAATTTTAAATAATCTGAATGTACAAACCGGTAACGAAAGTTTATAGAAATGTGATGAATGGGGCTTCAGGCCGAAATCGACTTTGTCTTGAGGAGAGACCGTAAAAGCAGCGGCCTTCCAAACAAACGGTGTGGATTCTTGTCCAGTGGCACTGTGCTGCTTCACAGTAACGATCACTAACGGGCTATGCGTTAAGGAAGGTTTTGCTTCGGCAGTTTTAATTTGGGAAGTTTTTGAACATCCACTTTGTAGCCCAGACGTAAACGACGAGCAGTTACCGACTTGCCGGCCTGTGTGGCCGAGCGGTTCTAGGCGCTACAGTCTGGAACCGCACGACCGCTACGGTCGCAGGTTAGAATCCTGCCTCGGGCATGGGTGTGTGTGATGTCCTTAGGTTAGTTAGGCTTAAGTAGTTCTAAGTTCTAGGTGACTGATGACCTCAGCAGTTAAGTCCCTTAGTGCTCAGAGCCATTTGAACTGCCGACTTTTCCCGGATTGAAGGATTTTCGGAGAGGAAAGCACCATAAAATGACAACGGGAAGAGGATACGATACGATTGTGGACGCACGGTTAACGACATATGGAAGCTAGGATCTGGCTGAGAGCCGTGCACAGACGGCCAAATGGCAAGGCGACCGCATGCGATAAGCCGGAAATTGGTCTCGAGTCCCGATCTGGCACACATTTTCACTCTCGTCACTCCGTTCTACAGCTGATGGTAGTCCATATTCGCAATTACGAATACATTTAATTTGTAGACAGAGGACGCTGCTGACTGGCTCTACAACTTGGTGGCAGCTACTATGCAGAAGGAATGGGAAAATGTTTGGTGCGTCACGTAAAATGTTTACTTTTGAACGGCGGCTACATAGAAAAATAGCTAAGATAACAAAATATTTTCTAAAATAAGTTTTCTTGCATTATCTTCACTTTTAGAATGACCTTCGTATCACATGAAGATTGTGATGTAAGGCGGATGACAGGTTCTGCGACCATTTTGGTTTCAATGTTGCTCTGTTGTTACATAGTGGACCCAAACGATAAGTGTCTTCTGTTGAAGCCATAACCAACTTGAACTCTAGGGATGTAGCTTAGTTGATAGTCAGGGACTGGGCTAGAAACTCGTCTGGGTTACTGCAGAAAAACGACTCGCAACTCTTGTTACCGGTACGTATGACTACGGTACTGGGATGTGACGAGACTTGACACACCAGGATGTGCGTTGCCACAACTTCCAGCTTCCAAGAAAAGCAGAATCCGTAATCATACCAACGAGACATGTTTTGTCACTAAATTCACTAGCGTCTGACACAAAACTAGAATTCACGTGACAGTGGATGACAGTTGACAAACAGTAAGGTCATTTCCTAGGAAACCGAATTTATCACATAGTAGTCGTGTGCAAAGCGAAACCATTGAGACACCACAGAGAAAGAGAGAAGAATACTTCACCAAGTGACGGAAGTACGCCAAGGTAAGCAACGTGTCTCAATTTGCGATAGAGTTCGTTCTAAGCGGCATGTCGAAGCTAGATTTGAAGTCATGAAGCTGTTGTAGGTGGACACCGTAAATGGGAACTAGGCGTGACACGTCATAAAGCTCCCAAGACGTCCATAAAAATAAATAAATAAATAAATAAATAAATAAATGTTCAAATGTGTGTGAAATCTTATGGGACTTAACTGCTAAGGTCATCAGTCCCTAAGCTTACACACTACTTAACCTAAATTATCCTAAGGACAAACACACACACTCATGCCCGACGGAGGACTCGAACCTCTGCCGGGACCAGCCGCACAGTCCGGAACTGCAGCGACGTAGACCGCTCGGCTAATCCCGCACGGCTGACTTTCATCCTTCCTCGATAATGTTTACTAGGAGGCCAGCGTTTCTTTTCACTTAACGATATTAATCCATTTGTAGAATGCACCATAGAACAGGGATGTCCATGGAATGAGCATTCAGATGCCCAGAATAGTATTTCTGTTTTCAGTATACCAATGCAAATAAAAAATCATCCTGACTTCCTTAATTTAAAAAAATCACTTCTGCAATAGTAGTACTGCATTCCTCGAGTGCGTGCTTACAAATGGCCGTACTGTGGCGGCGAGCGCCTCACGTGGCCTTCATCGCAACAGAAGCCAGCCGCCAGGAGCAGCGTGAAGGCGTCCGCTAGGCTGGAAGGAGGAACAAAGCGCGGTGATGCGATTTCTTTGGCCAGAAGTGAACGGGGACTGTTAGACTGTTAGTACAGTTCGGGGACAGTGAATTGCCACGATCAAGTTTTCTCGAGTGGATTAAGAAGTTCAAAAGTGGCAGGATAAATGTAACCCACAAACTGTAAGCAGGACGCCGCCCAGCGTCCACAACGACCGACAAAATGGTGCAAGCTCAATGGATGGTTTTGACGAAGAGGCGGGTTCTTATCGACGGCCGGCCGCGGTGGTCTAGCGGTTCTAGGCGCTCAGTCAGGAACCGCGCGACTGCTACGGTCGCAGGTTCGAATCCTGCCTCGGGCATGGATGTGTGTGATGTCCTTAGGTTAGTTAGGTTTAAGTAGTTCTAAGTTCTAGGCGACTGATGACCACAGATGTTGAGTCCCATAGTGCTCAGAGCCATTTTTCTTATCAACGGCTTAGCGTCTGCGTTGAACACCAGTCATGGTTCTGCCTATACCATTATCCATGAGAACTTTGCACCACTAAAACCTGTTCGCCATGGGTGCCATGATAACTCACTGAAGAAGACGAACTCAGACGTTCTGACATCTGCCAATGCCTACTCGACTGCTACAACAGAGAAGGCGAGTCAGTTTTGGACAGAATAGTGACCTGTGATGAAACGTGGACTCATCACTATGAGCCAGGATCCAAATGACGGAGTACGGACTGCAAGTACTCCGAATTACCACTCAAGAAATTGTTCATTTCTGCAGCATAGGCGGGAAAGATTATGTTAACCGTCTTTTCAGATGTAAAAGGGTTTCACTGGAAGATTTCATGGAGAAGGGGAAAACCATCAACAGAGGCTATTGCTGTGCACTGTTGACTAACAATCTTAAACCAGCAGTTCGCAGCAAGGTCTTTTGTCACGGAAAGTGTTGCTGTTGCACCATAACGTCCGTCTTCACACGGCTAACCTCACCCTTGAAACCATCCAGAAATTAGATTTCGAGCTGATGGAACATCCACTTACAGTCCAGATCTTGCTTCGTCAGGCTTTCATTACTTTGGGCCGCTGAAACACGTTTTGCTAGGTCATCGATTTTCCTCCGACACAAAGGTGCAAGAAGCGGTGCATCCGTGGCTTTGCAACCAACAGAAAACCTTCTTTTCGGTAGGAATACACAAGCTTGTGGACCGCTGGGCCAAGTGTCTTTCAAAGAAAGGAGACTATATTGAAAAATAATGAGTATATCAGACTCTATTTTTTAAGAAAAGTGTTTCATGAAAAATCCGGATGACTTTTAACTCAGCCTGGTCCATTGCCTCGCAGTTCACGTGTCTTTGTGGTTCTTGCCTATGAAAAGCATCTGTTGCCTCATTCACATATTTCCCAATCTGTTTCTACTAGCAGTAATTATTCACCATTGCTGTTACCAATACATAAAGGTGAAAACATGACAAATGCGATTAATATTAAAGTTTCAGTCGTAGAGCAAACAGCAAGCAAATAGCCTTAATACTTAAATCACGTGACTATTTCGGTTTAGTATTGACGACAGGCACAGTGCGTATGCTCACTTCACAGATAATCCTACTCAATGGAATGACCCTGTGATGCACGTTTGTTTGTGGACCATGTTCTATGGCGTTCCTCACCAGTTCTAAAACATATCCTAGAGTCAGCCATGGAAATCGTGTCTCATAAATACCCGCCATTTCTGTTCTAGTAAGGTGGCAGCATCGAATGTTGCACAAATTTCATCTGTTTTCTTTGTGGTTAGTAATGAAGGCTTCACGATGGGACAATGTATTATCACATTGAAAACTTCTTAAAAATGTGGCGAGTGTTATACAGAGAGTGTTCGCAAGCTCTGTGCAACGTTTGGTCAACGTAATTCATTAAATAAGTCGACTGTGATGAGACAGATCGCTAAATTTGAGGAAGCCGGTTCAACTGTAACCATTAAGCTCTTGGAGGGTTCTCATGTTAATCGTTCTGCGGAAAACATCGCCATCATGAGTGATAATGTGGTTGTAAGTTCGGTGAAATCTATATGCCGACGTTAACAACAATTGGAGGTTCCCAAAAGCAGCATGCAACGTATTCTGAAAGAAGATATGCACCTTTGGGCCTATAAAGTCCAAATGCCACAAGAACTGACGCCAAACAATCACAAAAAACACCGACCATTTGCCCGTTGGGCATTTGGCTGCTCGCATAACAAAAGTGGACAAAATTTTCAGCAAGAAAATCGTTGTAACTGATGAGGCACATTTTCTGTTGAATAGCTTCCTGAACAACAAACACTGCATGATTAGAGCACAGGAAACCCTAGAATAATTATAGAATTATAGAGAAGACGTTACATCCACAACGAATGACTGTTTTGTGGCGCCTGGGATGAAGGTGTAACTGCGTCCGTGCTTCTTCGAAGATGGCACTGGAAACGTGTTGACAGTGGACAGCGAACGCTACCGCAGTATGCTGCAAGGGATTTTTTTTGTTTCATCTGGATCGTATGAATGTTGAAGTGGTTTGGTTACAACAAGCTGATGCCATCTGTCACGCATCGATTGCGATAATGGACTTCTGTGATATGAATTGGCCACCCGGATCTTGTTATTTAATACCATGCGATTTCTTTCCTTCGGGACATTTGAAACCCCTTGTGTACGCCAAAACACCGCGATCACTTCCAGAGTTCAAAGCCTAAATTCATTGCATAAATTCAGAACTAGAGGTGCAAGTTTGCTGAAAAGTTACGGAAAATTTCATCGACAGGACTGTGCCTGCAGAGTCGTGGAAGGCACTGAGAAACATCATATTTCACACATATTCACAGATACCATACACTGCAATAATATGTACATAATTTCTTAAATAAGTTTGTATGTCATATGCACCCAAAAGTTGGGGTTCCTTATGGGACACACTTTAGTTGGATAGGCCACATATGGGGCTCAAGTGAATTCAAGTGTATGCAGCTCTTCCGTTGTGTGCTACTGTTGACAGTTCGTTATCGTTGACGTTGCCAGTTGGGTAACAGCGTATTATAACCAATAAGAAGTGCTTGGGCTCGCAAATATTTTGCTGTTTCTTCTCAATATGTCACAGTTTCCAAGGTTGTGGTCAGATTCAGATCTTAAAGAGGAGCTTAAATTGCTGTCAGTGGAAAGTGAAGTAAAGATGTCTACAATCACTTTTATCGTAAACATGTCGCTGTTTTTCCATAATATGTCGCGATTTCCGAGGTGATGGTTAAAATTTCTAGCCAATTTCATTTAAGAAACATAGGAACTTTCGAACGAGGAATGTGACTGGTTAACCACATTCGATTCATGATTCGTCGGCTTCTCTTCCCATCATTCACCATGCGAACGTTACCAATAGCAACGTAAAACCCGTGGGCATCGTAAATGTACTTTCACCGCTTATGGGTACCGGTATTCAGTTTTCATTTCCGTAGGGTCTTCGTTGATTCCGGACTGTATCTAGAAGCAACACAGCTTGAAGTCAAAGAAGCTCTTCTGTAAGCCGGCGGTCATTCAGTCTGTACATATGGCCAACTCCAGGAATGGCTGCTGAAACTATCTCAGAAGAATCACCTTTATCCATCGTTTAGATTGGTGAACCACCGACCAGTAGAGACAGAGGGGCCAGCCCACAGGAGGCAGCCATTTTTTTTGTCCAGGCTGCGCACGATATATGTTCTGGTAGGTAGCGTTGCAACAAGAAATGGGTCGCCTACCGGATTGCAACAAGGCATCGATTCTAACACATTATTTCGTACATATCTGAAACATGTAACATTCATACACCCACATTTAATGTGGAACATACTCACCATTTTGATGTGAAGCAGTGTGTACGTCGGAGGAATGCCAGAAATATTGAAATATTAGCAATTTATTGCCGTTTTCGTGATGTTGTGGAAATAACCGGAATCTAACAGACAAACTTTCATTTCTTTTGCTTTATATGTTCAAAAGACATTTCAGTTTTTCTTGTTAGTAGCCTCTAAGCTTTGAATACCTTTTTATTGTCCTTGTCTAATATATTTTCAATTAGTTATTGTGGAACCAATAAATTTCCCTTGTACTGGAGAGTAATAAAAACAATTTAACAGTAGCAGATTTTCGAAATTAAAATATCAATACTTTCTACTTTGAAACAGTAGTAGTAGTAGTAGTAGTAGTAGTAGTAGTAAAAGTAATGCATAAGAGGTACTTGATTACCCAAGCTATACACACTAGCAATGTTAGGGTTATATCTCTTGTTCCTTATTTTATGTAAGTATTGGGATAAGGCGGACACGAGCAAAAACTACCGTTATCCAAAATGGCGGTGATGAAGTCATCCAAGATGGTGAGATTTTGGCGGGAAGTTTGAATTTTGGTGGGAAGAAGGTCAGTTGGGCTACCTCCACTAACCTAATCCCCACCCCAATAAAAATGGCGGGAAGTTCAAATTCCAACATGATAATTCGACACACGAAGAAAAATGGCGGCAAAAAGGGACTTGTCTTTATTATTTAACCAATTTCAAGCACACGTGTCAGCCACGAGCTCCAGAGCTCAGCTGGCTTAGTTCATATTGGGCCCACCAGAGGGCGCTACCGTGAAGTCGCGTGATGAGACAACATCGTCTGCTCTCTCGTGAGCGAGCGTTATAACTGGACACGCGCCGCGCCTCCGGCCCGCGGGCGTCCGAGCGCTTACGTCACACACCCTCGGCCGCCACCTCCATACGTGCGCTGGACATAGTCTTCTGTAAATATACTAACTAAAGTAACACACACATCGTCCATCTAACACATCAGTTACCTGAGTACTTAATTCCATTTCTATTTTAATCATATTCAATAAGTCAATTTATATCGATCAAAGGAGAAGTTCCACATTTTCCCACTATCAGTGCAGTGTTCATTCATGACCTACCACCCTCCACCCCCAGAATGCTGCACTTCTATTGGCTACTGCATTAGTCACGTGATTCGACTTCATATAGGTAAGAAAAGGGGTTCACCATACTTTCAACTACCTAGTTTCAACTACTTTTCAAGTTCTAGACAGACACCTCCTCCTAGGAACCAGTGTCAAGTTTGAATTCTGGCAGTAAAGAAAGGACACTTGGGCTTTCGCTAGCAACATAGGAAAATTGTTGCAAACAACGCCCACACTCACTAACCCTAGCCTCCAGGCCACCACCTCTTCCTAGGGGCGGGTGGTAGTAGGACTCAGCCTGCACTAGGCTGATGGAGAGAGGAAGGAGTGTACTTTATTTATTTTGGAGCAGTTTATTTAGGGATGTAGTACATTTATCACAGAACACTGTCTCTGACATGTCCCACAGCATACTGACCAGCAAACTACTCCTACATATCTCATGTATAATGCTCTACACACACGCTTGCTAATTGTAAACCGTCATAAATAACGCATTGCACAGCCTACAGACATGCGAACCACTCTTAAATAATCCAATACATTTACGTCCAGATAGCCAAACAACTCGTAAATTGTCAAAATGATAATCCATCTAAAAGACTTTGCTTCCTAATTTTAAACTGTCGAAATGATACATCAGTCTTTATTTAAACAATTAAAGGCAGCACCAGCAGCAAGTGTATTCGCCACTGAGTTCATATCCCAACTGACTTAGTTCATATCGATCCCACTAGAGGACGCTGTAGTTACGTCGGGTGATGACGCAAGTACCGTAATCTAAGATGGCGCCACCTAGTCGGTTCACCACGAGCTCCAAACTCCAACCGGCTAGGTACATTTCATCGCCACCAGAGGACGCCGCCGTGACACCAGCTGATGGCTGCAAACAGTTTTTATTTTATATATATATATATATATATATATATATATATATATATATATATATATATATATATATATATATATAGTGTGTAGTGTGGACTGAAGAGATCATCCTTGATGACTTATTCTTCTAGGATGGGATGTAAGGATAAAAGGAAAACACTTTATTTATTACACATTCAGTTAGGCTTGGGCACGCAATGGGTCCTTTAGCCTGCTGTCTTTGGTGATGTTTTATCTCCTGTGGAGGGTGAAATGTGTCAAGGCTGTTATGTGTGACTGCTTCCTCGTGTTACGACAGATTGCCTATGGGGGGTGAAACGTTATTGACTTCGGTACTCTATACTTGTGCCATCTTGCAGGGTTTACCGTTCCTACCGATTCTAATTGTCGAACTTCGTCCCTAAGGGCATCGATCTTGTCAAAAACTCGTAGAGCCTTGTCATGGACCTTCTCTTGTATAGTGGTCTCGCGGAGTGCGGTGCGGATGTCGACGTTTCTTGTCCACCACGGAGCTCCTGTGATCCATCGATAGCAAATGTTTTGCAGCGCTTGGAGTTTGTTGTAGTTGGAGACGCACGTAGTTCCCCACGAGGTGGAGCCATACAACATTGTGGGTTTCACCGTTGCCTTATGCAATTGGAGTTTAGTCTTAGGGTTGAGATCCTTACTCTTCAGGAACGGAATCAATGACCTGGCCATCTTCTGGGCTGCCGTCTTCTTGTCATCAATATGCATCGTAAAGAGTAATTTTTTGTCAAGGTAGACACAGAGATACTTCACTCCCGGCGACCACAGGATAAATTGTTCAGCTATTTGGAGTCTGTTGTTCAGAATTGGTTTCCTCCGTGTGAATAGAACGGCTGCCGTCTTCGTCGGGTTGATGGTTATCTTATTTTGCAGCGCCCAGCGTTCCATTACAGCAAGTTGCCGTTGCATCCAAGCGATTAGCTGGTCCAAGTGTCGTCCAGTTGTCAGAAAGGCCGTATCGTCCGCATAAAAACTCGCCGTAACAAGGGGGACTGTTGGGACGTCATTTATATATAAGTTGAAAAGCAGAGGCGAAATGACAGAGCCCTGCGGAGATCAGTTTCATTTCGGAGTTTTTGTCGTCGACTCGGACATACAGTTTGCTGTCCTGCAGAAAGCTGTCTATGAGTAATGTAACAATCCGCAATAGGGGTAGTGCGATGCATTTTGACGATAAGGTTGAGCCGCCACACCTTATCGTAAGCTTTTTCGATGTCAAGGAAGACACCTATCGTGAAGTGCTGCTTGTTGTATCCGTCTTGTATCCATTCGGTGATCCGTAGAAGTTCGGCAGATAAGTTGTCCTTGAAACCGAATTGTTCGGGTCGTATAACATCATGCGCTGTAAGCGTGTCATGGAGCCTCTTCAACAGCACTCTCTCGAGCACCTTGCCAAGGGTCGGCAAGAGGCTAATTGGCCGGTAACTGTTGGGTTCTGCTGGGTCTTTGCCTGGCTTGGGTATTGGAACTACTCGAGCCGTCTTCCATGCCGTAGGAAAATATCCCTGCAGAAGGCAGCTGTTGAGAATTCGGGTAAGGAGCACAGTTGGCTTCCTGGGCAACTGTTTCAAATCGGTGTTGCTTATGGAGTCGTTGCCCGGCGCATTATTCCGAGTCTTCCGGATAATTTTACGGATCTCTGCTGGTGTGGTGAGTTGTGGGCGGCTCTGCACAGGCGCAGTACGAAAAGCAGTCCATTCTGCTGTAACGACGGCTTCCTGTTCTTGCAGGCGGACGTCGTTCACGGGGGTCGCTGGTGTAGACATGTGTTCTCGGTAAGTCGTAGCATTCAGTTCCGCCTGGGCGAGTTCGTCATAGAGGAGGCCATCTGGTCCTCTGATGACTCGTTTAGGTATCCGCTGGTGTCGTATGTTCTTGACTACCTGCCATTCGTTCTTGGTTCGAAGTAAGAATTCCTCCATCTTATCTTCCCAGACCTGCTGTCGCCACTCGGCCACTCTCCTGTGCAGTTCTCGTGTTAAGACGTGTGTTTCTCGTCGATCGATCGGGTTTCTATAGCGGAGCCAATGTCGCCTGCTCCTGTTTCTCTGTGTCTTCAGTTCTTGGAGTAGAGGCGGGAACTCGTCGAAAGCTACTACAGGGTAGACCGTGTGAGTAGTTGCCGTCCGTTTGGCTACCTTTATCTTCTGCGTCAAAGTTTGTACCGCGATGTCGATGGCTTCCGGTGTGGAAACGTCCTGCGTCGGGCAGATATTGTTGTTAAGATATGTCCGAAATTGACCCCAGTTCAGAGTTTGTGAGGTTGGGGGCGGAAGGTTGGCCGTTGCGTTTTCCACTATGCTGATAACAGGTCGGTGGTCAGACGAAAGATCGTCGAGGGTGCGGAGCTGGAGGTTCGTCTCGATATTTTTGATGATAGAAATATCTAGGACGTCTGCTTCTTGCCGATCGACGTAAGGAATCCGGGTGGGCTCTCATGGGCCATGGACTGTGATGCCCAGTTCTTCTTCCATGGCAATCAAAGTTCGTCCACGAGGGTTCGTACGCCAGGAATTCCACGCGACGTGCTTGCTGTTAAGGTCACCTCCTAGGAAGATTTTGTCAAAATTGGTGAAGATACTCCTTAGGTCGTCTGGCACCAGGTTTTTACCGGGGCTGTTGTACGCCGCAATGAAAGTGATGTTGCCTGCCGCCGATCGAACCGTTACTGCTGTTGCCTCCAGATGTTGGAGGTGTGGTAGCGTTTCATGATGGTGCCGCAGTTCCCTTTTAAGCAGAACTGCGGTCCTTCCACCTCGTTGGCCTTGTCTGTCCGTTCTATAGACGTACATGTTACGAAATCTGAGCTCAGTTGTTGGACGAAGGTGCGTCTCCGATACAAGTGCGATGTCGATTTTGTGACGTTGTAAAAATTCAGTGAATTCTGTTTTCTTGTGTTTCATTCCGTTGGCGCTCCATATACAGATTTTCAGGTTTCTCGTGGTCCGAGGGCGATCCATCTTAAGGTGTTCGAAAGGCCTTCAATACACTTTCGATTAAAGAAAGTATCCCCACTAGTTATTGCTGCACGGCGGTGAGAAGTTTGGCGACATCAGAGAGCGCTGGAGCTATAGATTCCATCAAATGAGCTGGTGAGACGTAGGTTTCCGATTCCGGTCGGCGTGGTGATGCTGCGTGGGCGTATGAATAATGCTGACGGTGCTGTCGAGGTGGGCGTGCTTCAGGAGGAGGCTGTGTTACTGGCTGCCGTGTCGCCGCCGGCTGTTCTTGTGGCGTCTGCTGACGGTGGGGCGGAGGGTGTGGCGTCAGGTTGGAGTTCCGTATTACACGAGTCCTCCGTTGAGAGGGCTGCGGGGAAGACCGTTGTGTGTATTTACTGACAAGTTCCTGGTATTTCTGGCAACCACGCCATGTGGCAGGATGGTCCTTTTCACAGTAAGCACCATTCAGCGGAGCCCCTCGGGGATGAGTACATGCTGAAGATCGGTGTTGCCCTCCACATCGAACGCAGCGAGCAGGCAAGCTGCAATAGTTAGCCGTATGTTCGAATCGCTGGCAGTGGCGACATTGAACAGGTCCTTCTTGTCTGTTGTAGGTTTCAATAACGACTGTAGCAGATAGAAGGTATTTGATGTCGTAAAAACCCTTCTCTGTCAGAGCGGCTTTCAGTTCTTCCTCCGTTACTTCGGCAGGTAGACGTTTGACAACCACTTTGAGATCCTTGTCCTCTGCGGCCTGATGTGTAAAAAAGTGGATGTCATTCGACACAAAGAAATTGATGGCCCGCCGTTGATCTTCATAGGAGTCAAAGTGATATTTGATCCTGTCTCGTTGGTAGATGGCCTTAAGACTGCCGTCAATATTCGCCTTCAGTGCCTTGTTGAGTTCCATTTAGTTCTTGGTATGGTAAATAGTAACGGGCGGGACTTTGCGTAGTAAGTTACGGCCAGAGCCATCTGTCCCCTCTTTATCTGCTTCGAGATTGACATCACTCGTCTGGTCCATACGTTCTGGAGCATCCGTAGTATCTTCCGTCGCAATAGCCGCATAACGGTTGGAAGTTTTCAGTTCTTCTGGACGTTGTCGCTTCCGAGAGTTGTTCTGCTTAGCAGAAGCGTTGAGTCGTTTTCTTTGGCGAACTAGTGTAAAATCGCCCTCTCCGTCGGTGGGCTGCACGGTCCAAACTTCTTCACAGGAGACTCCCTCCATTTCGTCGTCGTCTTCTGGAGGAGAAAATTGTTCCACGTCGTCTACTTGTTCTTCAGGCTGTGAAGTAGGAACTGTACTAGTGCGGTTGTCGTACACTTCCTCACTTTGCAGAATCGTGTGTTGTATTTCACGTCTCAGTCCCCGTTGTTGCCTTCGTTCTGTGTTAGCTGATGTGGCTCGTCATAGGGGTTTGACGTATGTTGTCCTCCGCTCTGCATTCGCATAGCGCTCGTCGTGGTCCTGTCCTCATTATGTTGCCTGTCAGAATCCGTTGTCGTTGCAGGGGTCGTCGCCGTTGTATCCGTCCTGTGGGGAGCGGGGCGGGCCCCGGCGCGACCCAGCCGGCTGGCTCGGACGCGCGCCTTCCGCTGCCCGCACTCTGCGGCATCGCGCGCTCTACTGTGCTGCAAACAGTGCGTTCTCCACGAGGTCTAGTACTCACTACCACCAGCAGAGGACACTGTCGTCCGCTTTCAGACATAAACCAAGATGGTTAGGGAAAATGGTGGCAAGACGACTCTGCCTGCTCTGGGCTTCTGCGGAGAGTAAGGATGGAGTGCACTCTATTTATTTTCAAACAACTTTTTTAATGATAGAGTATATCTATCACACTGATACAAAACATCCAACCTGATGTGCCTGGGGTCATGCTGCACAGTCCACAGACACGCAACCAACTCGTAATTTCAGTACACAATAACAAACTGCTCCTAAATAATTCTTCACACTGATAAAGGATAACAGAGAGTGGACTGGCTGATCGATTGAGATGGGGTTGTAACGACGTACGATTTAATGGCTGCCAGATTCATTCTAGAGAAGGGTAAGTTGATGGAGGTCTTTTTTTTTTGAGTGTGCTGTCCGGATGCATCAGTCACGTGACATGGCCCACATTCTACTCGTATACAGGTATGTGTTTTAAAGCACTGCCTACTTGCGATCGTTAATGGTAAACTTGTCTGTCATTAGAGGACTTGCATCTCATGTGTGAAGAAACTTGACACACTCCTCTAAACGAGCTTTGACTTATACGATCACCCCTGTCGCATCTTGTGTATGTAAAATCGAGACTTCAGCTTGTGACTTGAGCTTGTGACACGCTACAGTTCCCGTAAATGCATTTGCCTGACATATGTTGTGTTTACAGAGTTAGTGGTGGAATGACTTGGAATTTTCGTATATCGGACGCTGCTGCTATGCGTTTATCTGTTTTAGGGTGAACTACAATCCCCGTGTACACATTTCCCTGACATACACTCCTGGAAATGGAAAAAAGAACACATTGACACCGGTGTGTCAGACCCACCATACTTGCTCCGGACGCTGCGAGAGGGCTGTACAAGCAATGATCACACGCACGGCACAGCGGACACACCAGGAACTGCGGTGTTGGCCGTCGAATGGCGCTAGCTGCGCAGCATTTGTGCACCGCCGCCGTCAGTGTCAGCCAGTTTGCCGTGGCATACGGAGCTCCATCGCAGTCTTTAACACTGGTAGCATGCCGCGACAGCGTGGACGTGAACCGTATGTGCAGTTGACGGACTTTGAGCGAGGGCGTATAGTGGGCATGCGGGAGGCCGGGTGGACGTACCGCCGAATTGCTCAACACGTGGGGCGTGAGGTCACCACAGTACATCGATGTTGTCGCCAGTGGTCGGCGGAAGGTGCACGTGCCCGTCGACCTGGGACCGGACCGCAGCGATGCACGGATGCACGTCAAGATCGTAGGATCCTACGCAGTGCCGTAGGGGACCGCACCGCCACTTCCCAGCAAATTAGGGACACTGTTGCTCCTGGGGTATCGGCGAGGACCATTCGCAACCGTCTCCATGAAGCTGGGCTACGGTCCCGCACACCGTTAGGCCGTCTTCCGCTCACGCCCCAACATCGTGCAGCCCGCCTCCAGTGGTGTCGCGACAGGCGTGAATGGAGGGACGAATGGAGACGTGTCGTCTTCAGCGATGAGAGTCGCTTCTGCCTTGGTGCCAATGATGGTCGTATGCGTGTTTGGCGCCGTGCAGGTGAGCGCCACAATCAGGGAGCGGTCTCCTACACTGGCCGTACACCACTGGTGATCGTCGAGGGGACACTGAATAGTGCACGGTACATCCAAACCGTCATCGAACCCATCGTTCTACCATTCCTAGACCGGCAAGGGAACTTGCTGTTCCAACAGGACAATGCACGTCCGCATGTATCCCGTGCCACCCAACGTGCTCTAGAAGGTGTAAGTCAACTACCCTGGCCAGCAAGATCTCCGGATCTGTCCCCCATTGAGCATGTTTGGGACTGGATGAAGCGTCGTCTCACGCGGTCTGCACGTCCAGCACGAACGCTGGTCCAACTGAGGCGCCAGGTGGAAATGGCATGGCAAGCCGTTCCACAGGACTACATCCAGCATCTCTACGATCGTCTCCATGGGAGAATAGCAGCCTGCATTGCTGCGAAAGGTGGATATACACTGTACTAGTGCCGACATTGCGCATGCTCTGTTGCCTGTGTCTATGTGCCTGTGGTTCTGTCAGTGTGATCATGTGATGTATCTGACCCCAGGAATGTGTCAATAAAGTTTCCCCTTCCTGGGACAATGAATTCACGGTGTTCTTATTTCAATTTCCAGGAGTGTATTTTGTGTTTACAGCGTTAGTGGCGGAATGAGTTGTAATTTTCACATGTGGGACGATGCTGCTATCCGTTTATCTGTTTCCTTATAGGATTTATCGACTGCTACTAACTATCATTTTATATAGGCCTGGTATAATTTCTGAACTGTGATCGGATTTCAACAGCGGACACTATACGCCTCCGCAAAGTTACATTGTGCTCGTATGATTCAAAGTAAATGTTTTAGAGAAGTAGTTTTTTCGTTTTGCAATTCGATAAAATAGTTCAGCGTAGAGAAACTGTGTAAAAGGATGTATGTCTGATAGGCCGGAAAGGTAATCGATCTAACATTATAGCGAAGTGCAGAACGTTGTAGTCCTAAGAGTGCGTGTGTTTATGTTCTCTCTCTCTCTTACCAGTACCTTCTGCGTACAGATCCTAGGCTCTAGAACAATAATTTAGAGTTGAGAATGCTCTGTGAGTCCCCATACGCTGGGAGATGGATCTTAAAATAAGTACTATGCTCGAGGTCGTAGAAATATGTAGAGTGCTGTCTTGTATACTTTGATGATTTAAGTGTTTGAAAATTAACTCTGAATGGGTGTGCTGAGTAGTCATCTATCCATGTTCGCAATGATACTTCCCAAGTAGAGAATGGATGGTTTAACTATGATAGTGAAATTGAGGAAACATGCTGTCACATGATTGGCCGGTGTTGAACTTAGTTTAAAATTGTTCGCGCTATCAAGTTTCATGTTTATTATTAGAATACATGGATGGTGTCTTTTCCATCGCATCCCTGCATTGGTTAGCAGATAATGATTGACTGATATGGCTTGTTTGAGTTGGGAAAAAAGTTTTCGTGGATGGACAGCAACTTCCGGGGGTTGCTAGCAGTGAAACAGTAATTGCGTACATGAGTTCAACACGAGGAATGAGTGGAAATGGAACACAGAGCCATCATCTATTCCGTCACTGTGGCATATGAGTATAAATGTAGAGGTCATCAATCACTTTTGGACGGTAGTTTGGAAAATCTCTACAGTGCTGCCAAACTCTTCTAGTTTCCTTATGTGGTAAGTGTGTTTTATTTGAAAATGATCGATTCTTATGCTATCCGCCATAAGAATATTATTTACACGCTGCGATGTCTAGTTTTCTGCGAGAGGTCGTGGATCAGAGCGTCGTAATGTGAGTTTAGAATCTGACACAGACCTCGAAGTCGTGGCGAAAAACGAAATCTTTGGCAGTGTACAAAAGCGTGTTAGAAAGCAGTTTGAATCAGGACCAGAGGGAGCCTCTCATATGATAATTCGCATAGAGTGTAGGTGATGAAACTTTGAAGTGGTCTATGCGGTGTCTGTATATTTAATAGAATCGTGTCATAGACACAGCAGGAGTAGCAGTAGCAGCTTGAGGCGAGAGCCGGTGAGGAAGGGCTGCACCGCTAGGAATGCTTGGATGGCAGCACACCACACCACGCCATTCTGGGGATGTATTGTGAAATCTGGAGGCCGACCGCAGCTGTGTGTCATTGCGCCTGCCTCGGTGCCTTGGTGACTTCTAATTCGCATGAGATTTTCTAGTTCGTAATTTTTATCTCTTGGGCTGATTGATTTGAATGGACGTGGATCTGTAGTACTTGTATCTAGTCTGGGGGCGTATCACACTGCGCGCATTTCCACTGAATGGTCAAAACACGGTCCTGTTGCAGTAAATCAGCTCGATCTGTTTCTATAGGGATTGCAGAAGGTTTTGGATATGTCTTTCTCCGACTGCTGCTCAGTTTGGACTTAAATTGGAACGAGCACTTGTTGAAAGCTGTAGAAATGGGTAAGGTGTGATTAAAACCAGGTTGTAATTTTACTGTAGCAGACAGGTTCGAGAAATGTGACTCGTTTAGAGACATGAGAGTGTGTGAAATATGATTGACTCGTTGGTGTGAGCCTATGTGTGTTTGAATGGACGTAAACACATAGGGTAACGTTAGAGATCTGAGAAGTTAGTGTATATTTTTCTTCTTACGACCTCAATCAGCACATCATCTGTCATTGCCTATAACTCGTTGGATATATAGCGGAACCTCTGATATGGTCTAGAGACAGAATGCGTTGCAAAAACTAATCAATTATCTAGTTGGGTGCGGTGTGATGGAGTCGCAAATGCCGCGTACATACCGCGTTCCTTAGCCGAATCACTTTCAGAGTTCAGTGATTTTTATCCATAGGCTGCATCGTTGGCTGATAATATGTATTCCTACGATCGCTGTCATGGTATTTGTCCGGATTCGTAAAGTTATAAGTTTTAACATGGAGACTTGAGTGCACCTGTAGAACCAAGAGTGCTTGTGAGAGTAACATGCATTCGTTGTTGGAATCGAGATTTTTTTCTTTAACATGTGCTCGATTACGTCTATGACACGGTGGTATGACTCACAGGAAAAACGTAAGAGACATGCACACACATTGCTGAATTTTGGTCAGTATTATTTGGTGTCGTATGCATCCAGTTATTGAGGAGGCAATATTATAGTTAGTATTAGTGCTGGGTGTGTGATATGTTCGCTTTGGAGCATCAGGTTTATAAAGTATATCTGTTTGTGTAAAGGAAATGTCTATGTGCTGTTATAGGGAGGGTATGGATTTGACTTGAAGTACTATGATAGCGAAGGGAAGAGTGTGACTAGTGCTAAGGAAGGTACAGGTACTTCCAGAGCCACAGCGGTCAACAGAGTGTATTTCCGATACTTCGGTCATTGACGAATACCATTCAGTTGAGACCGCGATCGTAACATTTAATTCTAAATATAACGATAGAACATACAGAATGTGTCCGTGTATGCAAAGTGTGTGGTGGTACTGATTCGGGTTCCCATGTTAATGGTAGCAGTCTTCCGAGTGCAGAGGCCTGTTGGAGTGTAGGAATGTATGATAGTTAACTTTACCATTGAAAGATTGTAACTCTAATTTGCTTTGCTGAATAGCGTAAGATTGTGACTTGAATTTGGTATGCTGAAATCGGGTGCTAATTAGACCATGAAAGCGGTTTAAAACTGTGAGCTGTCTTGTGAGGTTAACCGTGCGTTTACTGAGCCACTGTTTCACGACTGGGTAACTAGTCTAGGTTTACCACATTACCAATCAGACTATCATTGATTATAATCTTTTTACAGTCATACAACAACCGGTAATATATCTATATAAAAGGAGAATTTAAATAAAAAGAAAGAAATCAGTTTATATTTGCAAATTTATTTTAAAGATTGTTCATTGAAATTTCAGCATATTATACGTGAGTTATAACTGAGCTGGTGCCTTATTTACGATTGTGAGACTGTGAGATTGGAATATTACGGAACACATAAAATATGGAGCCAAGATTGGGAGACTGGATACAACACTGCATTCATAAAACAACACACAAAGAACATTGAAACGCATGCAAGAGAAAGTTAATCACTACAAACAGATTCAGAGATTACTTTCATAGCACAATCCTGTCCGTCTTGTAATTACCCTTCACGTGGTCAACTTGGTTTACAGAAAGCGTATAACTCCGCAATAATTTAGATAATAAAAGTAAATTAGATCAAAAAACAAATTACAAAACAAAAACCTCGAACTGGTTACTAACGTCTTACTACGAACCTGATGGGTCAAACAGTTATATAAGCACGTGGTACTGGTCTCACAAAGTACACGCCACGTGGGTTGAACATAAAGAAAAGTTGGTATATTCAAAATCTTTTCAAGACGATACGTTATAAACACACAAGCATTTGCCTTTAAGATTGATCTTACTTAGAGTTACTGACCAACACGTGGTTCCACTTTACTCACAAAGTAATAACAAAGCAACTACCGCCAATTAATCTGAACTGGACACGAGAATTACACTCCGCTGCAATTAAAGATAACCTTAGCTATTTTAAAGCTAACCCGAAATAAAATGATTAAATTCTCAGTTAAGCTGAACTTAACAAATCCATTGTCCTATGGACTTAACAGACACGCGCTTAGCCGGAGATCTTACCACTTCAGACGCTCGCACCGCCAGACTGCAACTGCTGGACTGCCCTGCGCTACTACTGGACTCCAACTGCTTACTCTCCAGCTGCCAGACTCCCACTGAACTACCCAGCGTGCTCCCGAGAGTCGCTCACAAAGACCAACGGAAGGCGCCAGAGGGGCAGCTTCCTATACCAACATGACAGGGGACGGACCGGACCATACTAAGAATGGAAACCTCTCTGCTTTTAGGAAACGTAGCTACCTGTTTCAACGTTGGTCCTACTGTTCTCTAGCAGACAGCCTTGTCTGCTACCCTCAAGCATGCAGCTACAAACACATTTGATCATTCATCCTCTCACACAGAAGGGAAGGGGGATGACAGTATCTTATCATACACAGTATATAAAAGAAAGCGGATGTAGGTTCCGTATGAGACTGTGTGACATGAATTACATATAAGAATTACATATAAACTGTGCTTTAAAGTGTAGTAGTGTGAGAGATCGTTCTTGTTTACGTGTAAAAGTAACACGTTCCACTACTCAGTCTCCTCCCAGATAGTCAGAAACGCCACAGTAAATTTAGAAGAGGAATTTATTCCTTAAAAGACAACAAATTTGAGAAATTAAACATGAAAAGAATCCAACAGAGACCTTTCATAACCCCAACGCTCCGGGAAAAGACTGTGCAGGGAATTTTCTGGCCATGCTAGGACATTCCCAAGCAGGCTTCTCACACCCTACTTAAACCAAAAGTGTAAAGAAAAAGGCAAAAGGTCACCAGCTACTTGCTAAAACACAATAATTTCAAACATCTTTACAATCTACCAATTTCAAAGAGAGAAAAAATAAAAACACGCAATCTGTGACACCTATTTAAAAGATCATGTAGACCTAAATCGGTCAGCAAGTAAAAACAATGGTTCCTGTGTCATTAATATGAAAACAATTTCTGGTTGTTACCCTTATGGAGTTCACCAGTATTTGCTCCTTGCAAGAGCCAACTGATCACAGGCAAATTTATGACTGTTTATTAACAGGCAAAATTTATGAAAATAGCAAAGGTGCCACAGCAATTAAAAAGGAGAACATCAAATAACATCAGTATCATAAAGTAGAACATTACAATGCACAATTCGCAAAAGCAAAAAAATCGACAAAAAAAACATGTTTTACTAAGTGGTTATCGCAAAAAAATTCTATATCTTATAAAACTAATAATCTGTAGGATTAACCTAACTATGTGGCACTAATTTAATCACTCTACAATATTTCAGTTAGTTAGCAAACAATGAGCACTGTGTCATTATACTGAAAGTACAATAATTGTGTGATTGTTACCCTTAAGGGGTTCCTCACAATAAATATGCCCCATGCAAAGGCTAATCGATCACAGTCCAATGAGAATGAATAGCTATCTGACTCATAAAGGAAGCAGTGCCACAGCAATGAATTTTCGAAACAAAATATCACAGATCTAATACCTAACACAAGAACAAACATTGATCAATAAAACAGTACAATAGTCAACATCTAAAACAAAACACCAATAAATAAAACACCTGCAAAATACAACAGTCAAAGTTTTTAAAAAAATATAGAACACCTGCAAAATACAAGAGTCAAAGTTTAATAAAGACCAATAAATCGAGTCCCTGCAAAACACACGAGTCAAAGTTTCTGTGACAGAAACACACGTATATGCATTGAACTAAGAACCGTATAATCACTGTTCACTGATACACTCACTAGTTCCACTGTTCCGTGGCACAATATAAGGGGAGGGGGAGGGGGTTCGTCGCCGCAGCTGTCAGTAGGGATTTTTGTCCATCTGTTGCGTGCGATCCCGCCGTCTCTGCCCTCTCATGAAGTTTCTCTTGTGTCACGAACATCTCGATTTTGTTCCATGTTTGTATTGTCAAATTCGTGCAGTATCCTCGATTGACATGCCAGGTTGATATTCCTGGGCAAGGATGACACTTCAATGGCTCTTCTTCGTGTCACCCTTAGCGACCAGAGAACATCTAACCATGAATTACTGTCGCTTGACAGTAGGCATCCGTCAGGAAATGTCGATAGGCGTCGTTGACGTCTGCAAGTTTCTTTGGACAGTACCTGTCAAAAGGCTCCACGCCCCTTGTGTTGTTTCACCGCGGCCGTCACGTCACCGTCGCGTGCGTGAGGTGCGTTGCCAGGAGATGGATTTCCGCGCGGTGGACCGCTCGCCCATCTCAGGTCATTCCCTTCAGGGGGGTCGCGCGGGGCGGCCGCCCATTAGCTGCAGGTATACGGGAAAGTGTTTGCGGCGTAGGGTCTTTTGTTGTCGGCCGCGCTCCCGAAGTGGCCTGGCTGACAGCGTGTCCCGCTGGGAAACCCGCCAGTTTACAACTAGCTGGCTGCTCCCGCTGTCTCTTAAGAGTTTTGCCGGTTCGCTTTCACGTTCTCAACTGCATTCACAGAAATTTTTTTTTATCATCCTTATGTGATTACACAATGTCATACATAATACCACTTAGTATTGTCTTTCACAATTTTTAAGAACAAAGTTATATGAATCGACAATATAAAATTAAAAGTTAAATGACTTGACAATATAAAAAATAAAAGTGAAATGACTTTACAATGTAAAAATAAAAATTAAATGAACTGACAACATAATATTTAAATCCACATCACTAATGTGGTTCACTTGTGTTTTAATAAATCAAATGCCACTTATTAATCCACTAAAATGAATAGGGTTATGCCTTGCGCAAGTATAGGTTAGGAGAGCATGGGGTTCACATGTTATTTACACACACACATGCACACCTGTTGTCTATTCTACAAACTAACTACCCATAAACATGCATTACTCAAAATTCTACTTCTATCCACTACTAATTAATCCCACAAGCCACTTCAATGCTACTTCAACAAAGTGTTTACACCACTACAGAAATGTTCTAATTCGCCCTCTTCTTGACGCTCGCGGCATACGTCTTGTCACATGATAAATGGAGAACTTTCCTTAAACATACACAGTAAAAAGAACAATGGTTATTTACACGCAAAAACATTTATACCAGTTTGCACACCTGAAAAGAGACTCGCAATTATACATTTATCATACTCATATATTCACACATAACACAGTAAGAAAATTTCATCTAAAATTACGTTATTACAAGAATTAATCACACAGATGGCTCTGAGAAGGTAAAATATTTTAATTATACAGGTTATATTACATTTTCTTACCCATTTTGCTTCGATTTCGTTCCTTCTTTACGTTACCTTTCGCCTTCAAATCAGTTATTTCGCCTGTGGTGGTTATTCTGGATTCATTTCTCATGAATGGCAAAATTGTGGTGACCTCTATTCTGTAAAACAGTTTCATCTTTACATATTTGAACTTACAACAGACACAAAAGATTCGAATCCTCTTGTAGTTTAAATGACAAATGTTTTGCTTCATCCTTATTACCTTAAACCAAGCTTTCCTTCGTTCCCATAATCAAAATTATTTAATCATCCTCTACCTTCAAGAGGGAAACTTCCTCAGTACAAACCATATAAGCTGCAGTGCATCCCGCACCAGCGAAAACAGTAAGCTGCAATGCTCACAGCATCAGCAAAATACAAAACACATAAACGTCGCTTTTCTAGGACAAGTATTCACGCAGAATAATTTTTCGGGCTTTGGCTCAACATCAATCAAGACTACAAAAAAGGATCTATATTTCCGTTCCATTCTCCATTTGCTGAAAAACTGCTCGTATTTGACTACCACAATAATATTTCAGAACCACGTAAATTACACAAACCACAATTCTTCTTTCACCTTGAAGGGAATCAATATACTTACGAAATCCACAGACAGCACTTTACGTACTCAGCTATAAAGAACAAAAAAGACATATATCATCAATATTAACATATCATCGCATATTGGGAAGCCAATGGTTAAACAATCGTATTATCGCATCCTGTTTTCACGATTCCAGCTTTACTCATTCCTTTCTCAGAGTTCTCGTAACTTAAAATTTTCATACAGCACGCATACTACAGTAAGAGATCCTCATTTATACAGACAGATATAGAATAGTAATAGATAGATAGTAGCACTGAAAGCAGAAAATCGGAAACAAGGCTACTAACAGCTGGGGACCTGGGTTTGCCAGACCCATAATATCCACAGATCGGATATTCCCCTGAGTTCTTGCAATTTCATCAACGATCTTGCTTCTCTCAGGAGCAACTCTTTTCAATTGACACAAAAAAAAGCATTTCACTTGTTCACAAGGAAACCTTTTATCTTTACGTTTGAATCAAACTAAATCCTAATTGCACAAGGAAAGAAAACAAATTAACAACATCACTTCAATCAATCACATAAAAATATCTTTATCACTATATTTACCATCATATTATTCAAAATGCATACATCACAAATTTAAACTAATCAATTCATTCTCTTCACCATCCTCTCTACTCATTTGCCATGTCGCTCATTTGTTCCGATTTGGCGCCTTCTGGGCTGATCATTTGTCATTGCCGGTTTCGTTCATTTCCATTTGTTGGATTATGTCTGGGGTTGGCTGGCCGAATTTCGACATCATGTGGGGCTCCTCCTACAATTCTACTCCCACCGTGTTCATCGTAGTAACGATGCTGGTTGCCGTACCTGTTGCGTTCACGATCTTGTCCCCATCCTCGATCATTTCTGTTGCTCCATCTGTGTTCGCGACTGTTACCCCAGTTTCTATACGGCCTGTCTCGATTATTGTTTCGTTCGCGTCGCGACGACCAGTCACGCCGTTGATTAGTAACACGGTCACGACTGCGATCGCGCTGCTGTGCCCCGTAATAACTTTGTGCCTGATTAGGCGGGCATTCTGGTGTATTGTATTCCAACTCTTGGAGAAGCGTTTTAAACGTTTCCACGTCCTCTTTGCATCGTCCCGCAAGAATGACGTGCCGCAAGTGCATCGGCAATTTGGTGATGCATATCCTAATTAGTTCCGCAGGTCCGTATGGGTCGTATAAAAATTGATTTGCCTGCAGCATGTGGTCGAATAGGCGTGCAGGGCTGCCGAAACCAGACTGGTTCAAATTTGGCAGCATAATTATGCCATGTTTGACCCTATCTTGTGCCGCTTCCGACCAATAGGCGGAGAGAAAGGCTTGTCGAAACTCCCGAGTGGAGTTGCAGTGACGCGCTGCCGACCTCATACGACTCGCCGGTTCGCCTTCCAAATAGCCACACATATACTCTATTTTATGTGAACTTGCCCAGTCGGGAGGAAGACAGAACTCAAATTGCTCGAGCCATGCTCGTGGATGTATGCCTTTTTGAGAATTACGGAATATCTCAAATTTTCTTACCGTAAGGAAATGTTTGAAATCAAATCCCCGCATTTCCTCCTGGCGAGGCCCTTGAATGTTTCTATTTGTTTCATGTCTGCCCCTTAAATTACATTCTTCCCTGTCGTCACAATCTCCCTCGTGGCCGGAGTCCCTCTCTGCACTGTTCGTACGGCTATTTTTATTGCTATTGGCGAGTTCGGAATCACACGCCATGCGGTTTTCCAGATGCGCCACGCGTTCTTGTAAATCGCCTGTTACAGCTTTGTGTTGTCTGTTCACTTCAAACTGTCCCTTCTGGAATTTAAGAAGCGAACGCACTTCTTCGGTCTCTGCGGCCGCTACCTGTGTGATATTGTTCTCGCTTTCCGTCAGCTTCATTGTGCCTACAATGTCCGCTAATGCCGCGATCTTCTCATCTATTTGTCTCTTGTCCTCCGCCCCAGTCTGCTTCAATTGTTCGACCTGCAGTTCCAACGCGTGGATCGCTAAACTGTTGTCCGCTATTGTGTTGCTAACGGCCGTGGGACAATGCGTTTCAGCATCTTGGACCCTCGAGAGTACCTGCTGACGATCTCTTTGGCATTGTTCTCTCAGCTCTTGGAAATTCCTAAGTAGCCGTTCTTCGCTTTCTTTAGATTCCGCCTCGCCACACTGCTTGCTCTGTTCTAGGGCTTGCAGACGGTCATCGATTTGTTCAAATGTACGGCCTAATTCTTTCATAATATCGCTTTTTATTTCACTTGCCAGATTGTTTATTCTTTGTGAGATATCATCGGACACTCTCTGCATCGACTTGTCGACTTTATTTGTCTGCTGGATTAGTTTTTCGTCTATTTGTTCGCCTAGCTCTCGGATCGATTTCTCAGATTTTTGCGTCATTTGTTCGCCTAGCTCTCGGATCGATTTCTCAGATTTTTGCGTCATTTGTTCGCCTAGCTCGCGGATCGATTTCTCAGATTTTTGCGTCATTTGTTCGCCTAGCTCGCGAATCGATTTTTCGGATGATTCTTTTTGTTCTCGGAACAATTCTTTATTTTGTTGCAATAAGGCTTTCATGAATTCCGCCAAATCAATTTGGTTAGTTGGAGGCGAATTAATTTCTGGCTCTGATGTGAGCCCGTTCGTGCTGTTTTGCATTTCGTCTGAAGTATTCCCCATTGCATTTTCGGAACCGCCCGACGCGTTAATATTGGAAATCAAATTATCCCCTTGGTCCATGTTGCTTAAGTTGTCGGACCGCTTACTTTTAGCTTGGTTACGTGTCAGCATTAGTGCAATTTACACCCAGTACGTAACACACTAATCACAATAAATGTGTCCCCCAAAAATTACGACAGTCACAAGAAAGATACCCAACCTAGTACGCAATTTTTCATACGCAAAACAAATTTTTATCTTTGTTCGAAACCGTGGAATTTACAAGCGAAGAGAAAAAAAAACACACATATATAGAACAAACAAATATAGAAAACAAAACAAGACAAACAACACAACGCCGCTCAACAACGCCGTGAATCTTTTGAACGTCTGCTCAGAAACAACGCAAAAGTTGTTTGAGCGCTGTAGGGAAAAAAAATTAAGATTATACAACGCTTGCAATCTAACGTCTCAGAGATTCCAG
The DNA here is from genome assembly GCF_023898315.1 of Schistocerca nitens. Classification (NCBI taxonomy): domain Eukaryota; kingdom Metazoa; phylum Arthropoda; class Insecta; order Orthoptera; family Acrididae; genus Schistocerca; species Schistocerca nitens. Next base: position 19,651,673 of record NC_064621.1, on the reverse strand, counting down.
AGTCTAGCGGAATCACAGAACAGGGTCGCCATGTGAAAGATTGTAACTCTAATTTGCTTTGCTGAATAGCGTAAGATTGTGACTTGAATTTGGTATGCTGAAATCGGGTGCTAATTAGACCATGAAAGCGGTTTAAAACTGTGAGCTGTCTTGTGAGGTTAACCGTGCGTTTACTGAGCCACTGTTTCACGACTGGGTAACTAGTCTAGGTTTACCACATTACCAATCAGACTATCATTGATTATAATCTTTTTACAGTCATACAACAACCGGTAATATATCTATATAAAAGGAGAATTTAAATAAAAAGAAAGAAATCAGTTTATATTTGCAAATTTATTTTAAAGATTGTTCATTGAAATTTCAGCATATTATACGTGAGTTATAACTGAGCTGGTGCCTTATTTACGATTGTGAGACTGTGAGATTGGAATATTACGGAACACATAAAATATGGAGCCAAGATTGGGAGACTGGATACAACACTGCATTCATAAAACAACACACAAAGAACATTGAAACGCATGCAAGAGAAAGTTAATCACTACAAACAGATTCAGAGATTACTTTCATAGCACAATCCTGTCCGTCTTGTAATTACCCTTCACGTGGTCAACTTGGTTTACAGAAAGCGTATAACTCCGCAATAATTTAGATAATAAAAGTAAATTAGATCAAAAAACAAATTACAAAACAAAAACCTCGAACTGGTTACTAACGTCTTACTACGAACCTGATGGGTCAAACAGTTATATAAGCACGTGGTACTGGTCTCACAAAGTACACGCCACGTGGGTTGAACATAAAGAAAAGTTGGTATATTCAAAATCTTTTCAAGACGATACGTTATAAACACACAAGCATTTGCCTTTAAGATTGATCTTACTTAGAGTTACTGACCAACACGTGGTTCCACTTTACTCACAAAGTAATAACAAAGCAACTACCGCCAATTAATCTGAACTGGACACGAGAATTACACTCCGCTGGAATTAAAGATAACCTTAGCTATTTTAAAGCTAACCCGAAATAAAATGATTAAATTCTCAGTTAAGCTGAACTTAACAAATCCATTGTCCTATGGACTTAACAGACACGCGCTTAGCCGGAGATCTTACCACTTCAGACGCTCGCACCGCCAGACTGCAACTGCTGGACTGCCCTGCGCTACTACTGGACTCCAACTGCTTACTCTCCAGCTGCCAGACTCCCACTGAACTACCCAGCGTGCTCCCGAGAGTCGCTCACAAAGACCAACGGAAGGCGCCAGAGGGGCAGCTTCCTATACCAACATGACAGGGGACGGACCGGACCATACTAAGAATGGAAACCTCTCTGCTTTTAGGAAACGTAGCTACCTGTTTCAACGTTGGTCCTACTGTTCTCTAGCAGACAGCCTTGTCTGCTACCCTCAAGCATGCAGCTACAAACACATTTGATCATTCATCCTCTCACACAGAAGGGAAGGGGGATGACAGTATCTTATCATACACAGTATATAAAAGAAAGCGGATGTAGGTTCCGTATGAGACTGTGTGACATGAATTACATATAAGAATTACATATAAACTGTGCTTTAAAGTGTAGTAGTGTGAGAGATCGTTCTTGTTTACGTGTAAAAGTAACACGTTCCACTACTCAGTCTCCTCCCAGATAGTCAGAAACGCCACAGTAAATTTAGAAGAGGAATTTATTCCTTAAAAGACAACAAATTTGAGAAATTAAACATGAAAAGAATCCAACAGAGACCTTTCACCATCTTCTAGACGTCCGAAGAGCGATCTAATACTTAGTATGTGCTCGGTGGCTTTCGTGATCAAATGTAACTTTGAGATGATGCGTTTGCGGTGGCGTGTTATTCCCTGCCATGTAAATTGTTCGGCCGATTGCTTCTGCACATTTGGTGCCTTTTACATTTGGTGCCTTTATTTAGTTGAAGGAAGATCGATTGTGGTGTGTTGGACACAGGTTTGCCCGTTCTCTAGACGTGGGAGAGACCCTAGTTGGTTTGTAAGGAATATTGATCATCTGGAATCTGTTAGTTGACCGACTTCGATATTCGAGAGTGCGAATATCAGTTTACTCTACTTGTTTCTGGTTAGTCAATGGTGAATACCACGCTGCACCTCGCTAACATTTATTGTTTGTGGAGAAATAATTTACAGTCTGTATCTTGTGCATTACGTTGCGTTAGCGATCGGGAGGCTAGTGCTGTGTTCTTGGTATCGAGAAGTACGGGGAAAATTGCATAATATTATGTCGAAAATACGGGTGTTCTTGTAATCGATGAGTCTGCAGATGTCTGTAGAAATGCGAGCAAGAAAGCGGAAACAGTAACGCGTTTGTGCCGAGGGGAAACGAGCCTGCCTTTGAACATCAGTTCTGAGAGTGACTTCGGTTCGTTGATGTAAAGGGGATGATTTGGTATTGTGATGGATATGAATTGCATGTTTACTAGATCGAGACGGTACTAGGTGATATATTCCCTGGTTGGAGATCGGTTTGACGCTCCAATATTCTTGCGAGTGTCGTTTGTGTTTTATGACCTGTAGACAACTTTGCAATGTTTAGTTGTTGGTACAAAATGGTGATCGGTGTAAAGTAGTTTATTACCACTTAGTGTAGCGTCTGTAGAAAGAAAGAACAGGTTGGGGGTGTATACGAGGTGCATTCAAGTTCTAAGGCCTCCGATTTTTTTTCTAATTAACTACTCACCCGAAATCGATGAAACTGGCGTTACTTCTCGACGTAATCGCCCTGCAGACGTATACATTTTTCACAACGCTGACGCCATGATTCCATGGCAGCGGCGAAGGCTTCTTTAGTAGTCTGTTTTGACCACTGGAAAATCGCTGAGGCAATAGCAGCACGGCTGGTGAATGTGCGGCCACGAAGAGTGTCTTTCATTGTTGGAAAAAGCCAAAAGTCACTAGGAGCCAGGTCAGGTGAGTAGGGAGCATGAGGAATCACTTCAAAGTTGTTATCACGAAGAAACTGTTGCGTAACGTTAGCTCGATGTGCGGGTGCGTTGTCTCGGTGAAACAGCACACGCGCAGCCCTTCCCGGACGTTTTTGTTGCAGTGCAGGAAGGAATTTGTTTTTCAAAACATTTTCGTAGGATGCACCTGTTACCGTAGTGCACTTTGGAACGCAGTGGGTAAGGATTACGCCCTCGCTGTCCCAGAACATGGACACCACCATTTTTTCAGAACTGGCGGTTACCCGAAATTTTTTTGGTGGCGGTGAATCTGTATGCTTCCATTGAGCTGACTGGCGCTTTGTTTCTGGATTGAAAAATGGCATCCACGTCTCATCCATTGTCACAACCGACGAAAAGAAAGTCCCATTCATGCTGTCGTTGCGCGTCAACATTGCTTGGCAACATGCCACACAGGCAGCCGTGTGGTCGTCTGTCAGCATTCGTGGCACCCACCTGGATGACACTTTTCGCATTTTCAGGTCGTCATGCAGTATTGTGTGCACAGAACCCGCAGAAATGCCAACTCTGGAGGCGATATGTTCAACAGTCATTCGGCGATCCCCCAAAACAATTCTCTCCACTTTCTCGATCATGTCGTCAGACCGGCTTTTGCGAGCCCGAGGTTGTTTCGGTTTGTCACACGATGTTCTGCCTTCATTAAACTGTCGCACCCACAAACGCACTTTCGACACATCCATAACTCCATCACCACATGTCTCCTTCAACTGTCGATGTCAGACCACGCAAATTCAGAAAACGAATGATTGCACGCTGTTGAAGTAAGGAAAACGTCGCCATTTTAAGTATTTAAAACAGTTCTCATTCTCGCCGCTGGCGGTAAAATTCCATCTGCCGAACGGTGCTGCCATCTCTGGGACGTATTGACAATGAACGCGGCCTCATTTTAAAACAATGCGCATGTTTCTATCTCTTTCCAGTCCGGAGAAAAAAAATCGGAGGCCTTAGAACCTGAATGCACCTCGTAGATTGAGGGAACTGTTGGTGCAATTTAGCAATCGTTGCGAAATAACGACAGAAAGCCCCAGAAAGAAGAGGTGGATGGTGCTTCGATACCGACGGCGTTAGTAATGCGACTGGTAAATTCGAGAAGAGCCAATTAGAATGCTCGATTGATTGTGGTGGGATATAGGAGCGGTGAGAACATTTGTGTATGTTGAGAGCAGGAAGGCTATCACGTTATGTCCGGGAGGAAGACTGGATTAGGCGGTATTTTGGTAAACCGGTTCTGTTAGGGTAGGAATTTTGGCGCATACAAGCTGAGACAACAGGAAGCGAGCGTTAACTATTTCTGGGGCATTATAAAATTAGGGAGAGCTGAACTTGGCTGATATTTTTTTTTTCACAAAGCCAAGTGACGTAAGAATAACACTGAGAATGTTTTAGATGGCGATGTGTCAGTCACGCTGGGGCGGGTATGTGCGGTTGAACGCGTGTGTCAACACGCTCTGTGCTATTCTGCCTTCAATGGTAGAGACAAGTGGCGTCTGGAGATGGCTCGAATATGAGACTGCCGTGAACGCGCTTTGGAATGCTATGCGAGTATAACGGTGACTGTATAGAAGCATGCAAATTTCACCGGTGTTCGACGATGCCAGCTTGGGGACTGTGACGGAGCACACGGGACCCGAACTGCAGCTGCCTCACTTCGCGGTGGTATGTAGCTGCGCGCAGTGAAGTGTCAGTCAAATTTCACTTATGGTCCGTTAGAATCGCTAAGCGGAAAGCAGGTTCTGCTATTGTGGAATGGTATTCTGCAGTGTCTTCGCCTGACCGCAGTTAGAGTGAGGGTATGGAGGACCTACCCATGTGCGCGGTTCTGCTTGGAGTAAATAAGCCCCCCGACCCTATCTGGACGTGTTATCAATGGTGGTTACATTCAACTTTCGCCTGCCTTCAGGGGCATCTCGCTACTGTGGTCCCGCCCGATCATGTCAGCATATGTCTCTAGGTGAACACATATTTGGATAGGAATTTCTCAGAAATGATGAATGAGATGCCCCCGCTTGCGGGACGTGGGTGGGGGGCCTGTGCGTGGTTTGACAGGTGTCAGCCGCGTCGACCGTACCTGCGATCGCGCCATCATCGGTGTCTAGGGGATAGGAATTTCTCATGTGTTACGTACGAATGGGGGAGTATAGGAACAGGGCCGGTACCATTCCAAAATACCGTTATCCATGATGGCGGCCATGACGTCACCCCCCCCCCCCCCCCGCCTACGTATACGCGCTAGACATGAAATGTTTTCATAACACCGTCACCATTCCAAAGCATCGTTAGTCGACAAGGTCGCACGCAGTGTATCCGGCACGTGTTGACTCTCTAGTCTTTATTACCGTAGCGGGTTGTGACAGAGAGAGAGAGAGAGAGAGAGAGAGAGAGAGTTAGCGCCATCTCTCTCTATGTCACAACCCCGCGCTTACATACACGCGCTAGGCAGGACCTATACAAATCAGTGCCCGGCCCACCTCACTCTCACACTGCTCGTATACTTCGTTCGTCCAGTACTTGTCACGTCTTCGTAATTAAACGTGCAAAAAATGAAGCGTTCAAGTGTAACTGCACTCACTAAGGATACGATATTACTTATTGCCTAATACACTTCCTCTTACGTCATCACGTACAATACATTACAATTATTTTACAGAAATACATTTCTTAAACAAAATTTTCAAAACAAAATTATAAAAACAATCATGATGATCTGTTCCTGTGGATAAAATAAACGTTTATTAATTTAGTCATCCCATCACCACATGGTCTCTAACTACTAATTTCTCTATTTCTACTTTCTACAGTTGACGTCAACATGCTACTACTACTACATGCCGTGACCTTTTATAGTAAACTCCTTTCCCTGGCGTCGCTCAGTTGTTGCTATTATCTGCGAACAATTAAAAACATTTGTTGCACATTATTGTACGTTACTGTAACTCCGAATTTCTCCGATACCCCTTTGATGTTACGCTTGTTTGACTGGTTATGGCATTGGTCTTCCGCTCCTAGTCTGCTTCTGTCTGTAACGGTAGGCTCAATTCAACGTCATGCTTATCTGTTGAACAAAACAAGAGTTAGTTTTGCACGTTACAGCAAGTAAAAATCAGTGATAGTGGTCAAGGTTCATGGCTGGACTTGAGAGCATCTATCTTTTGTGGTGACCTTCATTATCATCCTTTAAACGGACTGGCGTGTTGTTTTAGCGTCTCTGCTTAACTCAACTAGTTAAGCCCAGACTCGGCTAGCGTCTCTACAGCACTCCTACGGCCCAAATCATCAATAAGCTCTGTCGATCACGCTATTGCGTGCGACCAACCACCTGATTTACGTCTTTCTATGAAGGCTCAAAACTCGCCTTTTCACACAACATCCTCATCGCACCCATTACGAATTATCCATGTTTGGCGCGTCCCTATCGCCTAATTTCGATTGACTGGCCACCGGATAGTCGTTTTGATCACCGTACTCACACTATCAACACAATTGAGATAACAGGTGCGTCTCGAACACTACTGCGTCGGACAGACCACCTAATAATTATCACCCGAAACACCCACAATCGCCATACGCCGATAACGCAACGGGTGGGTCCGGAACACTACCGCATCGGACATCATACCCTGTACTCGTCTCAAGAAACGCAACACATTCGGTGGGACGCAATATCCACCTACCACATCACAACACGCTCAACACACCCCACATCCATCCACCACAGATCCAGATTTTATCCTGAAAGCTCTCCTGTTCAATAGCGTTGCCATAAAATTTTGTATAGGAAGTTATCTACATAAGATAACCCCTTCTATAATTAATCTAATACTTCTAAATATTGTTTGTGTCATAGCTGAAGCAAATTTTCTATACTAAGCGACCCAGTGGCCCCCATACAACAAAATTTAACATCAAACACATAATATACACACAATCCATACCAAAATAAGACAAGCACATGAAAATAGGAAAATAAATACACACAACATAAAACAAATAATCACAAAACAAAAATAAAACACTGCCTATAGTAATACAAATAAACATCGCCAACAAATCACAAAAATCTAATCTAATTATACACTACTTTGTTCCGCTGCCGAGTGTGCCGCCCTAGCCATTCTTGTCTGTTTTGCGCAGTTTGCGTACGGCAAGTGTTAGCCGGACGTATTTTGATTATTTGTGTAGGTTCTGGATTGAGGTCTTCACTCGCTCTCCAGTTCTGCACTGGTTGATCCCTTCCATTTTTATTGGCTAGTTTCCAGTTATTATTACCCTGGTTCCACCTACGTTCCTGTGGCGGATAATGTTTGTCCTCTATTATCGCGCCACTGTGGGTTGTTTCCCCTATTGTTACCGTTAGCGGCATAGTTATTCCTCATCTGGTTTCTGTTTCTCTCTATATTCGCGTCTTGGCCTTCCTCATGCGGTCCCCTTTGCTTCTTCTTCTCACACACCTGCTGGTCATTATAGGCAAACTCCAGTTCCCTAAGAATGCCCTTAAATGCTTCTACTTCATTTCCGCATCTGCCAGCTAGCGTCTGCTGATATATAAGTGGCAACTTCATATAGCATACGCGTATAATCTCCCCAAGGCTGCACGGTTCGTCCAGATACTGATTCTTTTTCAGCATGTTCTATAAAAATTTCACAACACTTCGGAAACCTGAGCTCTCGAAGTCGCGTGTCATGAGAATTTCTTGTTTAATTCTGTTTTGGGTCTCCTTTGACCAATATCTGCTCATAAATGCGTCGCGGAACTCTTGGTATGTTCTGCAACCTTTAGCAACACTACGCATACTTTCCGCTGATGCACCTTCCAAGTGCGCGCACACAAAGTCAAGTTTGTACATTAACGGCCACTATAGTGGTAACGTTAGATCAAACTGTCCAATGAACGTTTTTGGATGAAACGTATTATTATCATCCATATAGTGCTGGAACTTGTGTACCGACAGAAAGTGTTTATAATCAAACTGCCTAGTTTCATCTTTATGCTGTGGCGTTACGATGTTTTCATAAACTACCTCCGTGTGCGCCTCCTGGATATCCTGTGGCTCTTGCAAGTGCGAGGTGGATCGCCTAAACGGGTAGCAATTGCTTGCGCCAGTTGTTCTGCTACTGAACTCCGCCTCCGGCAAATCACTTACTACACGCGGTACCTCCGTACGTGTGCCTCGCGGTTCATAGCTGCCATGACGTTCTAACGGTCTGGTTTCCAGCATGCATGCTTCATTATCACGTCGGTTCACAACTCCTGTGACAGATACTGTGTCCCGTTAACGTACTTCCGAGGTTATCTCTTCCGTGGATACTGTCTGAATATCGGCTCCAGTTTGTCCTGTATTTGTAGAAGTTCTGTCGACTGACAGTGCCTCTACCCTGCTCTCGATTTGTCGTTTAAATTCGGCAAATTCTGCCATCAGTGGTGCCTCTCCGGCTTCCTCCTTCCTGCTCGACACGGTTTCTTCAATCTTTTTCACTCGTGTCTGCAGCATATTTATAACAGTTTTGCCGACCTTGGTCTTGTTCTCTATGTCCTCCTTCGTTTCTCTCGATAGTCTCTTGGCTCCCCGCGCAATTAATTTCGCCTCATTGGCGGTTCTTTTCGCTTCGGCTATCTCTCGCTCTAACTTCATCCTTCACACCGCATGTTTCACGCTTTATGATGGCAAGCTGCGCCCGGGTTTCCTTTCTACACTTCCGTATGCTGCTTTGTGTTTCTTCACTGATTCTTTCCAGACTAGCTTGCCTCTCCTTTCTACACGTTTAAATTCTTTCCTGCATCACTTTCGTACTAGCGTCTATCTTCTGCATCATACGCTCCAAGAATCCAGCGATGCCTGAACCGTCTACCGCCAAGTCTCCCCTTTCCGCATGATAACTACTGTCATGACTTGCAGGTGATCCCCTGCTCATTCTTCCGTCTCCTGTCGAGTAAGGTCCAAACCCTGCTCGGTACGACAGTGTCGGACTGCAGTCTTCGACATCTCCACAGCAACAAAGTTTTCATTGAAGATGGTGGCACGCTTAAAATTTGGCCTGGCTATACATTTTCTCACGCCATAACGCCCTTCCCATGCGGTTCTAATAACAATATCACGTTCATTTCTTACATTTTGCATAGTTTTCCCGAAAATGGAATTATTCATTAATTTATAAAAGTCTTTTTCAAAATCATTACTCGCGACCGCCCTCTTTTCAGTATTTAGTTCAATATACTCCTTCAACCAGGGGGATTGCTTGAAGGAGATTGCCCGGGTGATTTTAATGAGCTCCATTCCTAATCTGAGGCACTGCTGGAAGTTACGATAATGAATAATATACCTCTGCTTATCCCCAACAGTGGCCAGCAGTTTAGGGCTGGTGCTTCCTCGTGGAATTTGTTGCTCTGAACATAACGGCAAGTCGCTTGTCTCTCCATGCAAATTATTAGGGTACGCGATGTCTGCCTCAAGCACATACCCTACATCAGAATCGGCCGCAAGACCCATTATCTGTCCACCTAATCCCTTCAATTCGTCTTCAGGCACCCATTGGAACCCGGCAACCGGCAGCGGTTGCTTCATAGCATGCCCATATTAATTGTTAACATCTAAGTACAAAATGTAACTAGAATCAAGGGATGCGTTGTACTCGACACCCATCCGCGGGTTATTTGCCTTGGCGTGCCTGTGAACACATTGACAAAGTCCGCCGCGGATCCCTCGCTCAAAAATAGAAGCATCGAAGCATCAGTCAAAAGTTCAATGTTGCAATCCGTTTTTTTGAGCATAGCGTCCCAGGACAACCCAGGTGCCGTGTAATAAAAGGCAGGGTCCAGAGAGTACGTGGTCATACATACACTCCGGAACTTTTCGAAAACATCTGCAAGCAAACGAACGTCAGTGTCCATGTATAACCTTGCATATTCTCCCAAATTGGGGATGTTGAATTCCTGCCAGACATTAACGGCATGCTCATAATCTGTGATAGTTATGGTATCGCCTGTGAGAGTACTGGTAAAAGAAGTTATTTCGGGAAGCCTTGTTTCATTGAGTTTTGCCATACTATCAAGATACTCGTACGGGAAAACTCCTTTCCTCGTCGCAAGTTGAAACTATTCCTCATCGGTAAATACAGATCGAGTGATATGCGTATCATTCCGAGGTAAAGTCTCAACCAGTTTCTGGAGCGAAGTCTGCATAAATCGTAGAGAGTCAAGGAAGCGGAGCGTAATTTTCGGCGTCATTCGTTTTGAAAAAGAAATGTACTTTTCAACACTTTCAGGCAGGATACTGAGCTGATCATTCTTCATACCGAACTTAGCCAAGTGCTCAACGAGAAAATGAGCGTCATACCCGCTCAGATTATGAAAAAAGACGGGTATGTGTGTAGGTAACTGATACTTCAAGTTGCATGCTTTGTGGGCTGCACCGCGGAACTTACCCGTAAGATGACAATGGTCTCTACGAGGAGTCTCCGCTTTTCTATCTAAGGCCAGCCCGCAAATACGACAATTAACAGCCTTTTCATACAAGTCATCATTTTCCTTTGATTTGGTCATGGGAATATTGATGCTGTAGAGCTTGTGAACTTCCCATGAAAGTTTTTAAAGCTCAGTGAGAAGCCAAACCGCCGGATCGTCCCCTACATAAGACTGATAGCTATTAAGTTTACAATCATACGCGCATACAACTTGGAACGCCGCCGCATAAGGTACGTGTTTTTGTGTGAAGGTTGTGTGTGAGGCTAAGGGGTTCCCTTCACAACGAGTAATAGGAGCCATCAAGCATTCAAAATCGGCGTACACAACAAAAGGACAACGCTGCTGGTGGTGAGCATTTTTAAATTTAATGAAGTTATTTTCCTCAGCGGGCATAACAACACGTACCGGGTCCTTGCATACACAATCTAATAGATGTGTCGCTAATAACTCTTGAGATGAAAAATAATTCAAACACCTTATACAAATATGTTGTTTATGTTCATTTTTACTTAACTGGGAGGAAATGAGTCGGGACATGTCTTTGATCCAGACGTAGTGATAATTATCACGTTCGGAGAAGAGCAGCATGTTGACATGCAACTCTCGCTCACCTGCAAATTTTGAGAAATGGAGGGGGCCTACTACTGTATGCTTGTTCTGCTCATTTGACTTGCTTTTCTTCTCCAGGCCATAAACGTGGACCGATATGGCGGTATTCTGAGCCTCAAACTTAGGTATGTCCTGGATTCTTAAAGGGAACTCTATTCCGTCAAAGTTATACTATCTCTTAATATCTTTGACTTTGTAACTGCTGGGACGCTCGGGATGATGGTTGTAATTGTAATTTCTCTCGCAAGCCAGGACTGACCATGCAAAACACGCATTATCATAGTTATTTTGAACATTAATGCACGACTGTTTTTTCTCAATATCTATAGGGAGTTTAATATAACTGGACCCTCCATTCATTGGATCATAGACATGTATATGGATGTCGAGGTGCGGTATACTGCTGAGCGCTTTAGCGGATCCACGTACTTCCATCTCGGAAAATCGAGCCATAATAGCGCTCAAGGTGGATTCTCGGTACCACTCAGCAATCGATGTGCTCCGAGAAATAACGCCATTGTCACCCCATATATAATGCAGAGTAGCCGTCTCCGCGTCCTTGATGTTTAGGGGGGTGACTCAGTTCACAGCATAATACCGCACTGCATTTAATGGCGTTAAATTCCGGATCATCTAAGAGTTTGAGGAGCTCGGTCTCGAAGACGGGGAGACACGCCTCCAAAAACCTTACAGGATCGCGATACCTCCCGCCTGGATTCTCAATTCTGGTGAAAGAGATTCGCCCCTCAAACGCTCTAGCAACTGCTGAGTATTCTAAGGGAGTCATTATGCCGTCATTCTGATCGAATTCATTATCGATAGGACGGGGGAGAGAACTACCGCTAGCCATAGGGAAATTACTATTATTACTATTGCTACAACTAGGAGTCCACCCGATAGATGAAGGGGCAACTTGAAGTATCAGTTACCTACACACATACCCGTCTTTTTTCATAATCTGAGCGGGTATGACGCTCATTTTCTCGTTGAGCACTTGGCTAAGTTCGGTATGAAGAATGATCAGCTCAGTATCCTGCCTGAAAGTGTTGAAAAGTACATTTCTTTTTCAAAACGAATGACGCCGAAAATTACGCTCCGCTTCCTTGACTCTCTACGATTTATGCAGACTTCGCTCCAGAAACTGGTTGAGACTTTACCTCGGAATGATATGCATATCACTCGATCTGTATTTACCGATGAGGAAAAGTTTCAACTTGCGACGAGGAAAGGAGTTTTCCCGTACGAGTATCTTGATAGTATGGCAAAACTCAATGAAACAAGGCTTCCCGAAATAACTTCTTTTACCAGTACTCTCACAGGCGATACCATAACTATCACAGATTATGAGCATGCCGTTAATGTCTGGCAGGAATTCAACATCCCCAATTTGGGAGAATATGCAAGGTTATACATGGACACTGACGTTCGTTTGCTTGCAGATGTTTTCGAAAAGTTCCGGAGTGTATGTATGACCACGTACTCTCTGGACCCTGCCTTTTATTACACGGCACCTGGGTTGTCCTGGGACGCTATGCTCAAAAAAACGGATTGCAACATTGAACTTTTGACTGATGCTTCGATGCTTCTATTTTTGAGCGAGGGATCCGCGGCGGACTTTGTCAATGTGTTCACAGGCACGCCAAGGCAAATAACCCGCGGATGGGTGTCGAGTACAACGCATCCCTTGATTCTAGTTACATTTTGTACTTAGATGTTAACAATTTATATGGGCATGCTATGAAGCAACCGCTGCCGGTTGCCGGGTTCCAATGGGTGCCTGAAGACGAATTGAAGGGATTAGGTGGACAGATAATGGGTCTTGCGGCCGATTCTGATGTAGGGTATGTGCTTGAGGCAGACATCGCGTACCCTAATAATTTGCATGGAGAGACAAGCGTTCTAGCGGTTCTAGGCGCGCAGTCCGGAACCGCGCGACTACTACGGTCGCAGGTTCGAATCCTGCCTCTGGCATGGATGTGTGTGATGTCCTTAGGTTAGTTAGGTTTAAGTAGTTCTAAGTTCTAGGGGACTGATGACCACAGATGTTAAGTCCCATAGTGCTCAGAACCATTTGAACCATTTTTTGACAAGCGACTTGCCGTTATGTTCAGAGCAACAAATTCCACGAGGAAGCACCAGCCCTAAACTGCTGGCCACTGTTGGGGATAAGCAGAGGTATATTATTCATTATCGTAACTTCCAGCAGTGCCTCAGATTAGGAATGGAGCTCATTAAAATCACCCGGGCAATCTCCTTCAAGCAATCCCCCTGGTTGAAGGAGTATATTGAACTAAATACTGAAAAGAGGGCGGTCGCGAGTAATGATTTTGAAAAAGACTTTTATAAATTAATGAATAATTCCATTTTCGGGAAAACTATGCAATATGTAAGAAATGAACGTGATATTGTTATTAGAACCGCATGGGAAGGGCGTTATGGCGTGAGAAAATGTATAGCCAGGCCAAATTTTAAGCGTGCCACCATCTTCAATGAAAACTTTGTTGCTGTGGAGATGTCGAAGACTGCAGTCCGACACTGTCGTACCGAGCAGGGTTTGGACCTTACTCGACAGGAGACGGAAGAATGAGCAGGGGATCACCTGCAAGTCATGACAGTAGTTATCATGCGGAAAGGGGAGACTTGGCGGTAGACGGTTCAGGCATCGCTGGATTCTTGGAGCGTATGATGCAGAAGATAGACGCTAGTACGAAAGTGATGCAGGAAAGAATTTAAACGTGTAGAAAGGAGAGGCAAGCTAGTCTGGAAAGAATCAGTGAAGAAACACAAAGCAGCATACGGAAGTGTAGAAAGGAAACCCGGGCGCAGCTTGCCATCATAAAGCGTGAAACATGCGGTGTGAAGGATGAAGTTAGAGCGAGAGATAGCCGAAGCGAAAAGAACCGCCAATGAGGCGAAATTAATTGCGCGGGGAGCCAAGAGACTATCGAGAGAAACGAAGGAGGACATAGAGAACAAGACCAAGGTCGGCAAAACTGTTATAAATATGCTGCAGACACGAGTGAAAAAGATTGAAGAAACCGTGTCGAGCAGGAAGGAGGAAGCCGGAGAGGCACCACTGATGGCAGAATTTGCCGAATTTAAACGACAAATCGAGAGCAGGGTAGAGGCACTGTCAGTCGACAGAACTTCTACAAATACAGGACAAACTGGAGCCGATATTCAGACAGTATCCACGGAAGAGATAACCTCGGAAGTACGTTAACGGGACACAGTATCTGTCACAGGAGTTGTGAACCGACGTGATAATGAAGCATGCATGCTGGAAACCAGACCGTTAGAACGTCATGGCAGCTATGAACCGCGAGGCACACGTACGGAGGTACCGCGTGTAGTAAGTGATTTGCCGGAGGCGGAGTTCAGTAGCAGAACAACTGGCGCAAGCAATTGCTACCCGTTTAGGCGATCCACCTCGCACTTGCAAGAGCCACAGGATATCCAGGAGGCGCACACGGAGGTAGTTTATGAAAACATCGTAACGCCACAGCATAAAGATGAAACTAGGCAGTTTGATTATAAACACTTTCTGTCGGTACACAAGTTCCAGCACTATATGGATGATAATAATACGTTTCATCCAAAAACGTTCATTGGACAGTTTGATCTAACGTTACCACTATAGTGGCCGTTAATGTACAAACTTGACTTTGTGTGCGCGCACTTGGAAGGTGCATCAGCGGAAAGTATGCGTAGTGTTGCTATAGGTTGCAGAACATACCAAGAGTTCCGCGACGCATTTATGAGCAGATATTGGTCAAAGGAGACCCAAAACAGAATTAAACAAGAAATTCTCATGACACGCGACTTCGAGAGCTCAGGTTTCCGAAGTGTTGTGAAATTTTTATAGAACATGCTGAAAAAGAATCAGTATCTGGACGAACCGTGCAGCCTTGGGGAGATTATACGCGTATGCTATATGAAGTTGCCACTTATATATCAGCAGACGCTAGCTGGCAGATGCGGAAATGAAGTAGAAGCATTTAAGGGCATTCTTAGGGAACTGGAGTTTGCCTATAATGACCAGCAGGTGTGTGAGAAGAAGAAGCAAAGGGGACCGCATGAGGAAGGCCAAGACGCGAATATAGAGAGAAACAGAAACCAGATGAGGAATAACTATACCGCTAACGGTAACAATAGGGGAAACAACCCACAGTGGCGCGATAATAGAGGACAAACATTATCCGCCACAGGAACGTAGGTGGAACCAGGGTAATAATAACTGGAAACTAGCCAATAAAAATGGAAGGGATCAACCAGTGCAGAACTGGAGAGCGAGTGAAGACCTCAATCCAGAACCTACACAAATAATCAAAATACGTCCGGCTAACACTTGCCGTACGCAAACTGCGCAAAACAGACAAGAATGGCTAGGGCGGCACACTCGGCAGCGGAACAAAGTAGTGTATAATTAGATTAGATTTTTGTGATTTGTTGGCGATGTTTATTTGTATTACTATAGGCAGTGTTTTATTTTTGTTTTGTGATTATTTGTTTTATGTTGTGTGTATTTATTTTCCTATTTTCATGTGCTTGTCTTATTTTGGTATGGATTGTGTGTATATTATGTGTTTGATGTTAAATTTTGTTGTATGGGGGCCACTGGGTCGCTTAGTATAGAAAATTTGCTTCAGCTATGACACAAACAATATTTAGAAGTATTAGATTAATTATAGAAGGGGTTATCTTATGTAGATAACTTCCTATACAAAATTTTATGGCAACGCTATTGGACAGGAGAGCTTTCAGGATAAAATCTGGATCTGTGGTGGATGGATGTGGGGTGTGTTGAGCGTGTTGTGATGTGGTAGGTGGATATTGCGTCCCACCGAATGTGTTGCGTTTCTTGAGACGAGTGCAGGGTATGATGTCCGACGCGGTAGTGTTCCGGACCCACCCGTTGCGTTATCGGCGTATGGCGATTGTGGGTGTTTCGGGTGATAATTATTAGGTGGTCTGTCCGACGCAGTAGTGTTCGAGACGCACCTGTTATCTCAATTGTGTTGATAGTGTGAGTACGGTGATCAAAACGACTATCCGGTGGCCAGTCAATCGAAATTAGGCGATAGGGACGCGCCAAACATGGATAATTCGTAATGGGTGCGATGAGGATGTTGTGTGAAAAGGCGAGTTTTGAGCCTTCATAGAAAGACGTAAATCAGGTGGTTGGTCGCACGCAATAGCGTGATCGACAGAGCTTATTGATGATTTGGGCCGTAGGAGTGCTGTAGAGACGCTAGCCGAGTCTGGGCTTAACTAGTTGAGTTAAGCAGAGACGCTAAAACAACACGCCAGTCCGTTTAAAGGATGATAATGAAGGTCACCACAAAAGATAGATGCTCTCAAGTCCAGCCATGAACCTTGACCACTATCACTGATTTTTACTTGCTGTAACGTGCAAAACTAACTCTTGTTTTGTTCAACAGATAAGCATGACGTTGAATTGAGCCTACCGTTACAGACAAGCAGACTAGGAGCGGAAGACCAATGCCATAACCAGTCAAACAAGCGTAACATCGAAGGGGTATCGGAGAAATTCGGAGTTACAGTAACGTACAATAATGTGCAACAAATGGTTTTAATTGTTCGCAGATAATAGCAACAACTGAGCGACGCCAGGGAAAGGAGTTTACTATAAAAGGTCACGGCATGTAGTAGTAGTAGCATGTTGACGTCAACTGTAGAAAGTAGAAATAGAGAAATTAGTAGTTAGAGACCATGTGGTGATGGGATGACTAAATTAATAAACGTTTATTTTATCCACAGGAACAGATCATCATGATTGTTTTTATAATTTTGTTTTGAAAATTTTGTTTAAGAAATGTATTTCTGTAAAATAATTGTAATGTATTGTACGTGATGACGTAAGAGGAAGTGTATTAGGCAATAAGTAATATCGTATCCTTAGTGAGTGCAGTTACACTTGAACGCTTCATTTTTTGCACGTTTAATTACGAAGACGTGACAAGTACTGGACGAACGAAGTATACGAGCAGTGTGAGAGTGAGGTGGGCCGGGCACTGATTTGTATAGGTCCTGCCTAGCGCGTGTATGTAAGCGCGGGGTTGTGACATAGAGAGAGATGGCGCTAACTCTCTCTCTCTCTCTCTCTCTCTCTCTCTCTCTCTCTCTGTCACAACCCGCTACGGTAATAAAGACTAGTGAGTCAACACGTGCCGGATACACTGCGTGCGACCTTGTCGACTAACGATGCTTTGGAATGGTGACGGTGTTATGAAAACATTTCATGTCTAGCGCGTATACGTAGGCGGGGGGGGGGGGGGGGTGACGTCATGGCCGCCATCATGGATATCGGTATTTTGGAATGGTACCGACCCTGTTCCTATACTTGGGGGTGCCGCCACCTCGTGCTTGCGGAAGCCGAGCAAGAGGCTGTGCGCAGTTTGACATCTGTCGGATGTGTTACTTATCACTACCTCCTGGGTACTCTACTGGACAGGAGGCGGTGAACCGTGCTTGCGCGTGTTGATTGCATTATTTCATGAGCGTCTCTGTAGGCCCTGCTACGAGCTATTTGCGTAGTTTACGAGTACTGAGAGCGTGTCTACACATCAGTGTGAAGAATTATTTAGGGGCAGTTTGTTACTGTGTACTGAAATTACGAGTAGGTTGTGTGGCTGTGGGCTGTGCAACATGACCCCAGGCACATCAGGGTGGATGTTTTGTATCAGTGTGATAGATATACTCTATCATTAAATAAGTTGTTTGAAAATAAATAGATTGCACTCTGTCCTTACTCTCTTCAGCAGCCCTGAGCAGGCAGAGTCGTCTTGCCACCATTTTCCCTAACCATCTTGGTTTGCGTCCGAAAGTGGGCGACAGTGTCCTCTGCTGGTGGTACTGAATACTAGATCTCGTGGAGAACACACTGTTTGCTGCCATCATGGATAATTGTGCTTGCGTCATCAGCTGGTGTTACGGTGGCGTTCTCTGGCGGCGACGAAATGTACCTTGCCGGTTGGGGTCTGGAGCTCGTGGTGAACAGACTAGGTGGCGCCATCTTAGATTACGGTACTTGCGTCATCACCTGACGTAACTACAGCGTCCTCTAGTGGGATCGATATGAACTAAGTCAGTTGGGATATGAACTCAGTGGCGAATACACTTGCTGCTGGTGCTGCCTTTAATTGTTTAAATAAAGACTGATGTATCATTTCGACAGTTTAAAATTAGGAAGCAAAGTCTTTTAGATGGATTATCATTTTGACAATTTACGAGTTGTTTGGCTATCTGGACGTAAATGTATTGGATTATTTAAGAGTGGTTCGCATGGTTGTAGGCTGTGCAATGCGTTATTTATGACGGTTTACAATTAGCAAGCGTGTGTGTAGAGCATTATACATGAGATATGTAGGAGTAGTTTGCTGGTCAGTATGCTGTGGGACATGTCAGAGACAGTGTTCTGTGATAAATGTACTGTTGTTGTTGTTGTGGTCTTCAGTCCTGAGACTGGTTTGATGCAGCTCTCCATGCTACTCTATCCTGTGCAAGCTTCTTCATCTCCCAGTACCTACTACAACCTACATCCTTCTGAATCTGCTTAGTGTATTGATCTCTTGGTCTCCCTCTACGATTTTTACCCTCCACACTGCCCTCCAATGCTAAATTTGTGATCCCTTGATGCCTCAAAGCATGTCCTACCAACCGATCCCTTCTTCTAGTCAAGTTGTGCCACAAACTTCTCTTCTCCCCAATCCTATTCAATACCTCCTCATTAGTTACGTGATCTACCCACCTTATCTTCAGCATTCTTCTGTAGCACCACATTTCGAAAGCTTCTATTCTCTTCTTGTCCAAACTAGTTATCGTCCATGTCTCACTTCCATACATGGCTACACTCCATACAAATACTTTCAGAAATGACTTCCTGACACCTAAATCTATACTCGACGTTAACAAATTTCTCTTCTTGAGAAACGCTTTCCTTGCCATTGCCAGTCTACATTTTATATCCTCTCTACTTCGACCATCATCGGTTATTTTACTCCCTAAATAGCAAAACTCCTTTACTACTTTAAGTGTCTCATTTCCTAATCTAATTCCCGCAGCGTCACCCGACTTAATTTGACTACATTCCATTATCCTCGTTTTGCTTTTGTTGATGTTCATCTTATATCCTCCGTTCAAGACACTGTCCATTCCGTTCAACTGCTCTTCCAAGTCCTTTGCTGTCTCTGACAGAATTACAATGTCATCGGCGAACCTCAAAGTTTTTACTTCTTCTCCATGAATTTTAATACCTACTCCGAATTTTTCTTTTGTTTCCTTTACTGCTTGCTCAATATACAGATTGAATAACATCGGGGAGAGGCTACAACCCTGTCTCACTCCCTTCCCAACCACTGCTTCCCTTTCATGTCCCTCAACTCTTATAACTGCCATCTGGTTTCTGTACAAATTGTAAATAGCCTTTCGCTCCCTGTACTTTACCCCTGCCACCTTCAGAATTTGAAAGAGAGTATTCCAATCAACATTGTCAAAAGCTTTCTCTAAGTCTACAAATGCTAGAAACGTAGGTTTGCCTTTTCTTAATCTTTCTTCCAAGATAAGTCGTAAGGTCAGTATTGCCTCACGTGTTCCAACATTTCTACGGAATCCAAACTGATCTTCCCCCAGGTCCGCTTCTACCAGTTTTTCCATTCGTCTGTAAAGAATTCGCGTTAGTATTTTGCAGCTGTGACTTATTAAACTGATAGTTCGGTAATTTTCACATCTGTCAACACCTGCTTTCTTTGGTATTGGAATTATTATATTCTTCTTGAAGTCTGTGGGTATTTCGCCTGTCTCATACATCTTGCTCACCAGATGGTAGAGTTTTGTCATGACTGGCTCTCCCGAGGCCATCAGTAGTTCTAGTGGAATGTTGTCTACTCCCGGGGCCTTGTTTCGACTCAGGTCTTTCAGTGCTCTGTCAAACTCTTCACGCAGTATCTTATCTCCCATTTCGTCTTCATCTACATCCTCTTCCATTTCCATAATATTGTCCTCAAGTACATCTCCCTTGTATAAACCCTCTATATACTCCTTCCACCTTTCTGCCTTCCCTTCTTTGCCTAGAACTGGGTTTCCATCTGAGCTCTTGATATTCATACAAGTGGTTCTCTTCTCTCCAAAGGTCTCTTTAATTTTCCTGTAGGCAGTATCTATCTTACCCCTAGTGAGACAAGCCTCTACATCCTTACATTTGTCCTCTAGCCATCCCTGCTTAGCCATTTTACACTTCCTGTCGATTTCATTTTTGAGACGTTTGTATTCCTTTTTGCCTGCTTCATTTACTGCATTTTTATATTTTCTCCTTTCATCAATTAAATTCAATATTTCTTCAGTTACCCAAGGATTTCTACTAGCCCTCGTCTTTTTACCTACTTGATCGTCTGCTGCCTTCACCACTTCATCCCTCAGAGCTACCCATTCTTCTTCTACTGTATTTCTTTCCCCCATTCCTGTCAATTGTTCCCTTATGCTCTCCCTGAAACTCTCTACAACCTCTGGTTCTTTCAGTTTATCCAGGTCCCATCTCCTTAAATTCCCAGCTTTTTGCAGTTTCTTCAGTTTCAATCTGCAGTTCATAACCAATAGATTGTGGTCAGAATCCACATCTGCCCCAGGAAATGTCTTACAATTTAAAACCTGGTTCCTAAATCTCTGTCTTACCATTATATAATCTATCTGAAACCTGTCAGTATCTCCTGGCTTCTTCCATGTATACAGCCTCCTTTCATGATTCTTGAACCAAGTGTTAGCTATGATTAAGTTATGCTCTGCGCAAAATTCTACAAGGCGGCTTCCTCTTTCATTCCTTCCCCCCAATCCATATTCACCTACTATGTTTCCTTCTCTCCCTTTTCCTACTGACGAATTCCAGTCACCCATGACTATTAAATTTTCGTCTCCCTTCACTACCTGAATAATTTCTTTTACCTCGTCATACATTTCATCTATTTCTTCATCATCTGCAGAGCTAGTTGGCATATAAACTTGTACTACTGTAGTAGGCATGGGCTTTGTGTCTATCTTGGCCACAATAATTCGTTCACTATGCTGTTTGTAGTAGCTAACCCGCACTCCTATTTTTTTATTCATTATTAAACCTACCCCTGCATTACCCCTATTTGATTTTGTATTTATAACCCTGTAATCACCTGACCAAAAGTCTTGTTCCTCCTGCCACCGAACTTCACTAATTCCCACTATATCTAACTTTAACCTATCCATTTCCCTTTTCAAATTTTCTAACCTACCTGCCCGATTAAGTGATCTGACATTCCACGCTCCGATCCGTAGAACGCCAGTTTTCTTTCTCCTGATAATGACGTCCTCTTGAGTAGTCCCCGCCCGGAGATCCGAATGGGGGACTATTTTACCTCCGGAATATTTTACCCAAGAGGACGCCATCATCATTTAATCATACAGTAGAGCTGCATGTCCTCGGGAAAAATTACGGCTGTAGTTTCCCCTTGCTTTCAGCCGTTCGCAGTACCAGCACAGCAAGGCCGTTTTGGTTAATGTTACAAGGCCAGATCAGTCAATCATCCAGACTGTTGCCCCTGCAACTACTGAAAAGGCTGCTGCCCCTCTTCAGGAACCACACGTTTGTCTGGCCTCTCAACAGATACCCCTCCGTTGTGGTTGCACCTACGGTACGGCCATCTGTATCGCTGAGGCACGCAAGCCTCCCCACCAACGGCAAGGTCCATGGTTCATGGGGGGGATAGATGTACTACATCCCTAAATAAACTGCTCCAAAATAAATAAAGTACACTCCTTCCTCTCTCCATCAGCCTAGTGCAGGCTGAGTCCTACTACCACCCGCCCCTAGGAAGAGGTGGTGGCCTGGAGGCTAGGGTTAGTGAGTGTGGGCGTTGTTTGCAACAATTTTCCTATGTTGCTAGCGAAAGCCCAAGTGTCCTTTCTTTACTGCCAGAATTCAAACTTGACACTGGTTCCTAGGAGGAGGTGTCTGTCTAGAACTTGAAAAGTAGTTGAAACTAGGTAGTTGAAAGTATGGTGAACCCCTTTTCTTACCTATATGAAGTCGAATCACGTGACTAATGCAGTAGCCAATAGAAGTGCAGCATTCTGGGGGTGGAGGGTGGTAGGTCATGAATGAACACTGCACTGATAGTGGGAAAATGTGGAACTTCTCCTTTGATCGATATAAATTGACTTATTGAATATGATTAAAATAGAAATGGAATTAAGTACTCAGGTAACTGATGTGTTAGATGGACGATGTGTGTGTTACTTTAGTTAGTATATTTACAGAAGACTATGTCCAGCGCACGTATGGAGGTGGCGGCCGAGGGTGTGTGACGTAAGCGCTCGGACGCCCGCGGGCCGGAGGCGCGGCGCGTGTCCAGTTATAACGCTCGCTCACGAGAGAGCAGACGATGTTGTCTCATCACGCGACTTCACGGTAGCGCCCTCTGGTGGGCCCAATATGAACTAAGCCAGCTGAGCTCTGGAGCTCGTGGCTGACACATGTGCTTGAAATTGGTTAAATAATAAAGACAAGTCCCTTTTTGCCGCCATTTTTCTTCGTGTGTCGAATTATCATGTTGGAATTTGAACTTCCCGCCATTTTTCTTGGGGAGGGAGTTAGGTTAGTGGAGGTAGCCCAATTGACTTTCCTCCCACCAAAATCAGCCATCTTGATTGATGTCACAGTCATCATCTTGGATGACGTTATGGTGTCGCTCTCTGGTGGCGATGATATCAACTAAGCCAGTTGCGCTCTAGAGCTAGTGGTGGACACATGCGTTTGAAATTGGTTGAATAATAAATACAAGTCCCTTTCTCCCATCATTTTTCTTGGTATGACGCATTCTCTTGTTGTAATTTGAACTTCCCGCCATTTTTATTGGGGTGGGGATTAGGTTAGTAGAGGTAGCCTAACTGACCTTCTTCCCGCCAAAATTCAAACCTCCTGCCAAAATCTGCCATCTTGGATGACTTCATTACCGCCATCTTGGATAACGGTAGTTTGTGCTCGCGTCCGCTTTGTCCCATACTTCCGTAATCGGTAATTTGCCCTGTGAATGTCTATAAACATCAATTTAAATGAAGGTTCTAAATTAAAAATGTGCAGTCTGTTAATGGACCCATGAAAACAGGCATGTGTCATAAGTCGAAAGTCAGTTTTGACAACAAAAAATCTCAATCATAGGTGAGGGAAACGGTAACTGAAAAACTTATGAAGCTTACTTGGGACTGAACCCGACAACCTCGGATTAGTAGTCAAGTACTATACTACTTATTCATCAAATCAACTACTAAAAATTTTATGTTAAAATATGATATATAATTGTGAGGCACAGTGCGTTATATCCTAAATAAATAATTTGGTTATGGGCCAGCTACTAAAATCATCGTATGACAACTGTTCGGTAGTAAAAATGTGGCTTATCTATTCGTTCTTGTGCTAGCTGCGTCTAAATTGTTCACTGCAACATTCAATACTCTTGGAACAATAATAGATACAACGAAACGTTTTTGGTTAGAAATTAATAATGGAATATCACTGCACAAATTGCGCGCATCACAGAGAAAGTAGTCATTTGTCGGTTTCCACAAACCGCCTTTACGATTTCCCTCTTCCAGTTTAACACTAAACTTCCCACTGTCTATGTCTTTCTTCATTTATCAGAAATAATACAGTCATGAAGCAACCGTCGCTACAGTTACCTGAAATTGATCTTTATTGTCCCAGTACATTACGTAAGCCATCCATTCATTAAATACCTCTTAAATCAAAATTTGGTCTACAAAAATAATGCGTCAAACATCTGCGGCAATTCGACTTACAATATTTAACTTTTGAGATAAACCTTAACGTAAGGTTATATCTCTTAATGAGTCGATTACACTGGGCAACAACCAAAAAAACGTCATGGGTTTCTCAGCTGATTTAGACTAATTTTGGTGTTCTGAGTCCGAATATCACATTGATTTTGCTCTATCAGGCCTACATGACCATTTTTCCCTGAAATGTAAGCCTTTTTATAGGCTTCAATATGCTAATATTAGGGGTTTTAAGGGGATTATTCAGGACATATGAAAACAAAAGAAGCCTTTAAGATTGTAACAGTTAATCATTCCAATAGATGCCTTCTTTTCTTACTATAGTATAAAATTTATTCTAATTTTTATTGTCTGACAGTCAACTGCATATTTCTATTACTATTTCAGATTGATATGGCTTCTGCGCGACGTTCATGCATGAATAATCCAGACGTTTTCTGCTACATCTGCGGAGAATACACGCTTTCAGTGGAGAGGAAGAACATCACGGGATTTGTGAAGAACGCCTACCAGGCTTACTTTCAAGTCAAGCTGGGTGACCAAGATAAGCCCTGGGCACCGCACACGGTCTGCAAGAAGTGCGTGGAATACCTCCGGCGGTGGACGAAGGGCACGAAAACTTCACTAAAGTTTGGGATTCCGATGGTTTGGAGGGAGCCCTTGGACCATGCATCGGATTGTTACTTCTGCGCCATCAATACTACTGGCATCAACCGGAAGAATCGGCACAGCCTCCAGTACCCCGACCTTCCATCTGCCCGCCGTCCAGTTGCTCACTGCGAAGAAATTCCTGTACCAGCGTTCACAGAGCTTCCTAACATCGACGACGAGGCCACCACTGCAGACGAGGGAGGATATATAGCAGACGAGGAGTATGAAGCACAAGATGGTCGGCAGCTCTTTTCACAATGTTAGCTTAATGATCTTGTTCGGGATCTCAGCTTGTCGAAGACTTCATCCGAGCTGTTGGCCTCCAGACTCAAAGAGAAAAATCTACTTGGCGAGGACGCGCGTATCACTTTCTTTCGTAGAAGGCATGAGGACTACATGGGCTACTTCTGCCAGGAGGAAGACCTAGTGTACTGCCGAGATGTCGCCGGTCTTCTTGTTAAACTCGGGGCTCCTACATACGATCCGAGAGATTGGCGACTCTTTATTGACAGCTGCAAGCGCTCTTTGAAGTGTGTGCTCCTCCACAACGGGAACGAGTTCGCCTCAATCCCTCTTGCTCACTCCACAACTCTCGTAGAGAAATATGAAGCAGTGAAGTACGTGCTCGACAAAATCCAATATGAGCAGCACCAATGGATCATCTGCGTCGACTTCAAGATGGTGAACTTTCTACTTGGTCAGCAGTCCGGGTTCACGAAATACCCATGCTTTATATGTATGTGGGACAGTCGAGACAGAGCCCAGCACTATGTAAAGAAAGTGTGGCCGCCACGAGAGCAGTTAGTACCTGGTGCGAGAAACATCATAAACGAACCTCTTGTTGACCGGGAGAAGATATTGATCCCACCGCTACACATGAAGCTTGGGTTAATGAAACAGTTCACGCGTGCTCTGGACAAGGATGGGAGGTGCTTCCACTACCTGTGCCGAGCCTTTCCGCGACTGACCATTGAGAAGCTGAAGGCCGGCATTTTCGATGGGCCACAGATACGGCAGCTCATAAAGGACACAGAGTTCGAAAACTCCATGAACACGTTAGAGTGCTCCGCGTGGAAATCGTTTGTGCAGGTGGTGAACAACTTCCTGGGGAACACGAAGGCAGCAAACCACGCCAGACTCATCATCAGCATGATAGAGGCCTTTCAAAAGCTCGGGTGTTTGATGAGTATAAAGATGCACTTCCTGTACTCACACATGGAGAAGTTTCCTGAAAACCTTGGGGCGATGAGCGACGAGCAGGGAGAAAGGTTCCATCAGGACATGCGCCAAATGGAGGATAGGTACCAGGGGAGGTGGGACGCAGTCATGATGGCGGACTACTGCTGGATGCTGAAGAGAGACAACCCAGCAGCTGCTCACAAACGGGAATCGAAGAAACGCCGATTCATGCCGTGAACTCTGAACTTTTGTGTCACGTAACGCTCATTGTTATACTAATATTATGATAAATATGCTTACTTAATTTGATGGAGTAAGTAAAAACTTAATGAATTTGCATACGTTGACTTTTACTTCTTGAGGAAAACGGAAAAAATCTTCCGGGGTTTCTCAGCAGATGATACAAAGAAATTTGTTTTTTTACGAAAAATCGATTTTTAAAAATTTCTGTAGCAAAAAATCCTGACCTGATAGAACAAAACCAAGGTCATTTTCGGACTCAGGGCATCAAAATTAGTCTAATTCAGCGGGAAAACACTAGACTTTTTTAAAAAAATCTTTTTTTGTTGCCCAGTGTTATGAGAGCGTTATAAATTTTTGAATTCGGCCTGTTATATGAAACACTGAATGCCAAATTCCTGTTGCTTCCTCGTTCCCGCCATACAGGCAACCTACAACTGGAGTAATGCGCCTTGCACAGTTTTAGACGTTTAAAACGGCTCAAGTATCGTAAAAAGAAGTATTGTAGCTGTAATGGATATCACAACATACAGTAAAAACTTAAAAATTATATTTCGTAAATAAATAGTATCTAGAAACACGCTTTAGGTATACAGCGTAAGTAGAGACTACGATACGCATTTACGAATATGCAAGGGGATAACGGTACACACTGTGATCTGAAACGAGATTATAAGTCGAAGCTAGCATCCAAAAATACACTTTAGCAAGATATCTGAAGTAAAGACTGGATACCCAATAACTAATATATGCGTGTGTCGTGAGTAAATCGAAACGGTTGTTACATAAAGAACTTTAACTGTTTATCGGAGCCGGCCGAGCGGTTCTAGGCGCTTCAGTCTGGAACCGCGCGACCGCTACGGTCGCAGGTTCGAATTCTGCCTCGGGCATGGATGTGTGTGATGTCCTTAGGTTAGTTAGGTTTAAGTAGTTCTAAGTTCTAGGGGACCGATGACCTCAGATGTTAAGTCCCATAGTGCTCAGAGCCATTTGAACCACTTTGTTTATCGGAAAGAAAACGAACCTAGTATCGTAAGAAAAAGCACTACAGCTAACGATAAATTTCATGAATTAAAAAAAAAAAGTTTGTGAAGGAAAGAAAGAAAGACTGACATCGACTAAACATTATAATTTTCTTTCTCATATTCAGCGGAGTTTAAAAATATAATTTCTCTCACAACCAATAAAAATATAACTACAAACTGCGCTATAAAAAGGTAGACTGTATCAAAACGTTCACTATGCAGTGATGTCACACAAAAGTACAGGGTGTATCAAAAAGTATCATCCGATGTGAAAAAAAAAATTAAATTTGAGATACGCGCTTCAACAACGTACTGTTGGAAAGAGCAAACTCGAGTTTTACATGGTTCCCGCTAGGTAGCAATAGCGTGAGCTCATTTCAGTTTTAGTAAAAATGGTGTCTGGACAAAAGAAAGCGTT
The DNA here is from genome assembly GCF_023898315.1 of Schistocerca nitens. Taxonomy (NCBI): domain Eukaryota; kingdom Metazoa; phylum Arthropoda; class Insecta; order Orthoptera; family Acrididae; genus Schistocerca; species Schistocerca nitens. The sequence continues at coordinate 19,624,257 of NC_064621.1, read as the reverse complement.
GTGTTCTACGTTTCCGCAGTGCGGGTCAGTAATAACTGTTTAGCGTGACTTTTCGTACTAGATATGGTGTGGATCCTCCTACAGGACAGAGCATTAGACGATGTCATGAATATTTCCGAGAAACAGGTTGTTTGTGTAAAGGCAAATCGCCGGGCCATCTCGGAGTGATGCAGACGTCGAATGCATCCGCCATAGTTTCACAACAAAAGGTAAAAGCAGAATCATTAGCTTCTGATTGTAAGAATAACCTTTTGCTTCTCCTCTCTACCGTTTACTCCAGCAAACCATTGTTGAGCAAGAGCCGGCTTCATCACTGTTTCCTTTGTCGTGAAACTGCATTGCGCTTCATTTATTTTCAGTGAGTACTGTCATATATAGACTGAAGATGTCCTCGTCCGATTCAGATGAAAGCTTGGTATGTGCAGAAAATACGATGTTGCTTTTAGGCACGGCTTTAGAAAATCATCCTTAGTTATTAGAGAAGTCACAACTTCCAGAAGCAAAATGAAAGAAAGAAGAAGCAATCCTAGATGTTATATATTCATTTGAAACTCATACCAGCATTAAAATTGACAGGAAACAATTGCTAAAGAAAGTTAGTAACATGAAAACGAGACTAAATAGGAAAGCGGATAAGAACAGAACGGGAAATAAATCGATTGTTTTAAATGTTTGGGAGAAAGAGTTTTACAGCTCGCTACAAGGAGATGGGAATCCTACAATGGACCAGATAACAGGTAAGATAAATTATAGGGGTTGCACCATATCTACACTATCGCCCGTAGAGCCAGTAGAGCACTCAAAGTTATCTGGGAAGATTCAGTTCTAGTTTTTGTTAGTCAAACAAAATTAATTACTGCTACTTATCTCCCCCCCCCCCCCCCATCAACACCCACCTTGCTGTTGATGGGGAGGCTTGCGTGCCTCAGCGATACAGAAGGCGGTACCGTAGATGCAACCACAACGGAGGGGTATCTGTTGAGAGGCCAGACAAACGTGTGGTTCCTGAAGAGGGGCAGCAGCCTTTTCAGTAGTTGCAGGGGCAACAGTCTGGATGATTGACTGATCTGGCCTTGTCACATTAACCAACACGGCCTAGCTGTGCTGGTACTGTGAACGGCTGAAAGCAAGGGGAAACCACAGCCGTAATTTTTCCCGAGGGCATGCAGTTTTACAGTATTGTTAAATGATGATGGCGTCCTCTCGGGTAAAATATTCCGGAGGTAAAATAGTCCCCCATTCGGATCTCCGGGCGGGGACTACTCAAGAGGACGTCGTTATCAGGAGAAAAAAAAAACTGGCGTTCCACGGATCGGAGCATGGAATGTCACATCCCTTAATCGGGCAGGTAGGTTAGAAAATTTAAAGTGGGAAATGGATACGTTAAAGTTAGATATAGTGGGAATTAGTGAAGTTCGGTGGCAGGAGGGACAAGACATTTGGTCAGGCGAATACAGGGTTATAAATACAAAATCAAATAGGGGTAATGCAGGAGTAGGTTTAATAATGAATAAAAAAAATAGGAGTGCGGGTAAGCTGCTACAAACAGCCTAGTGAACGCATTATTGTGGCCAAGATAGACACGAAGCCCACGCCTACTACAAGATACAAGTTTATATGCCAACTAGCTCTGCAGATGACGAAGAAATTGATGAAATGTATGATGAGATAAAAGAAATTATTCAGGTAGTGAAGGGAGACGAAAATTTAATAGTCATGGGTGACTGGAATTCGAGAGTAGGAAAAGGGAAAGAAGGAAACAAAGTAGGTAAATATGGATTGGGGGTAGGAAATGAAAGAGGAAGCCATCTGATAGAATTTTGCACAGAGCATAACTTAATCATAGCTTGGTTCAAGAATCATAAAAGAAGGTTGTATACATGGAAGAATCCTGGAGATACTAGAAGGTATCAGATAGATTATATAATTGTAAGACAGAGATTTAGGAACCAGGTTTTAAATTGTAAGACATTTCCAGGGGCAGATGTGGATTCTGACCACAATCTATTGGTTATGAACTGCAGATTGAAACTGAAGAAACTGCAAAAAGGTGGGAATTTAAGGAGATGGGACCTGGATAAACTGCAAGAACCAGAGGTTGTACAGTGTTTCAGGGAGAGCATAAGGGAACAATTGACAGGAATGGGGGAAAGAAATACAGTAGAAGAAGAATGGGTAGCTTTGAGGGTTGAAGTAGTGAAGGCAGCAGAGGATCAAGTAGGTAAAAAGACTAGGGCTAATAGAAATCCTTGGGTAACAGAAGAAATATTGAATTTAATTGATGAAAGGAGAAAATATAAAAATGCAGTAAATGAAGCAACCAAAAGGAATAAAACATTTTAAAAATGAGATAGACAGAAAGTGCAAAATGGCTAACCAGGGATGGCTAGAGAACAAATGTAAGGATGTAGAGACTTGTCTCACTAGGGGTAAGATAGATACTGCCTACAGGAAAATTAAAAAGACCTTTGGAGAGAAGAAAACCACTTGTATGAATATCAAGAGCTCAGATGGCAACCCAGTTCTAAGCAAAGAAGGGAAAGCAGAAAGGTGGAAGGAGTATATAGAGGGTTTATACAAGGGCGATGTACTTGAGGACAATATTATGGAAATGGAAGAGGATGTACACTCCTGGAAATTGAAATAAGAACACCGTGAATTCATTGTCCCAGGAAGGGGAAACTTTATTGACACATTCCTGGGGTCAGATAAATCACATGATCACACTGACAGAACCACAGGCACATAGACACAGGCAACAGAGCATGCACAATGTCGGCACTAGTACAGTGTATATCCACCTTTCGCAGCAATGCAGGCTGCTATTCTCCCATGGAGACGATCGTAGAGATGCTGGATGTAGTCCTGTGGAACGGCTTGCCATGCCATTTCCACCTGGCGCCTCAGTTGGACCAGCGTTCGTGCTGGACGTGCAGACCGCGTGAGACGACGCTTCATCCAGTCCCAAACATGCTCAATGGGGGACAGATCCGGAGATCTTGCTGGCCAGGGTAGTTGACTTACACCTTCTAGAGCACGTTGGATGGCACGGGATACATGCGGACGTGCATTGTCCTGTTGGAACAGCAAGTTCCCTTGCCGGTCTAGGAATGGTAGAACGATGGGTTCGATGACGGTTTGGATGTACCGTGCACTATTCAGTGTCCCCTCGACGATCACCAGTGGTGTACGGCCAGTGTAGGAGACCGCTCCCTGATTGTGGCGCTCACCTGCACGGCGCCAAACACGCATACGACCATCATTGGCACCAAGGCAGAAGCGACTCTCATCGCTGAAGACGACACGTCTCCATTCGTCCCTCCATTCACGCCTGTCGCGACACCACTGGAGGCGGGCTGCACGATGTTGGGGCGTGAGCGGAAGACGGCCTAACGGTGTGCGGGACCGTAGCCCAGCTTCATGGAGACGGTTGCGAATGGTCCTCGCCGATACCCCAGGAGCAACAGTGTCCCTAATTTGCTGGGAAGTGGCGGTGCGGTCCCCTACGGCACTGCGTAGGATCCTACGGTCTTGGCGTGCATCCGTGCGTCGCTGCGGTCCGGTCCCAGGTCGACGGGCACGTGCACCTTCCGCCGACCACTGGCGACAACATCGATGTACTGTGGAGACCTCACGCCCCACGTGTTGAGCAATTCGGCGGTACGTCCACCCGGCCTCCCGCATGCCCACTATACGCCCTCGCTCAAAGTCCGTCAACTGCACATACGGTTCACGTCCACGCTGTCGCGGCATGCTACCAGTGTTAAAGACTGCGATGGAGCTCCGTATGCCACGGCAAACTGGCTGACACTGACGGCGGCGGTCCACAAATGCTGCGCAGCTAGCGCCATTCGACGGCCAACACCGCGGTTCCTGGTGTGTCCGCTGTGCCGTGCGTGTGATCATTGCTTGTACAGCCCTCTCGCAGTGTCCGGAGCAAGTATGGTGGGTCTGACACACCGGTGTCAATGTGTTCTTTTTTCCATTTCCAGGAGTGTAGATGAAGACGAAATGGGAGATACGATACTGCGTGAAGAGTTTGACAGAGCACTGAAAGACCTGAGTCGAAACAAGGCCTCCAGGAGTAGACAACATTCCGTTAGAACTACTGACTGCCTTGGGAGAGCCAGTCCTGACAAAGCTCTACCATCTGGTGAGCAAGATGTATGAGACAGGCGAAATACCCCCAGACTTCAAGAAGAATATAATAATTCCAATCCCAAAGAAAGCAGGTGTTGACAGATGTGAAAATTACCGAACTATCAGTTTAATAAGTCACAGCTGCAAAATAATAACGCAAATTCTTTACAGACGAATGGAAAAACGAGTAGAAGCCGACCTCGGGGAAGATCAGTAGAAATATTGGAACACGTGAGGCAATACTGATTCTAAGACTTAGCTTAGAAGAAAGATTAAGGAAAGGCAAACCTACGTTTCTAGCATTTGTAGACGTAGAGAAAGCTGTTGACTGGAATACTCTCTTTCAAATTCTAAAGGTGGCAAGGGTAAAATACAGGGAGCGAAAGGCTATTTACAATTTGTACAGATACCAGATGGCAGTTATGAGAGTCGAGGGGCATGAAAGGGAAGCAGTGGTTGGGAAGAGAGTGAGACAGGTTTGTAGCCTCTCCCCGATGTTATTCAATGTGTATATTGAGCAAGCAGTAAAGGAAACAGAAGGAAAATTCGGAGTAGGTATTAAAATCCATGGAGAAGAAATAAAAACTTTGAGGTTCGTCGATGACATTGTAATTCTGTCACAAACAGCAAAGGACTTGGAAGAGTAGTTGAATGGAATGGACAGTGCCTTGAAAGGAGGATATAAGATGAACATCAACAAATGCAAAATGAGGGTCATGGAATGTAGTCGAATTAAGTCGGGTGATGCTGAGGGAATTAGATTAGGAAATGAGACACTTAAAGTAGTAAAGGAGTTTTGCTATTTGGGGAGCAAAATAACTGATGATGGTCGAAGTAGAGAAGATATAAAATGTAGACTGGCAATGGCAAGGAAAGCATTTCTGAAGATGAGAAATTTGTTAACATCGAGTATAGATTTAAGTGTCAGGAAGTCGTTTCTGAAAGTATGTGTATGGAGTGTAGCCATATATGGAAGTGAAACATGGACGATAAATAGTTTAGACAAGAAGAGGATAGAGGCTTTCGAAATGTGGTGCCACAGAAGAATGCTGAAGATTAGATGGGTAGATCACATAACTAATGAGGAGGTATTGAATAGAATCGGGGAGGAGTTTGTGGCACAACTTGACTAGAAGAAGGGACCGGTTGGTAGGACATGTTCTGAGGCATCAAGGGATCACCAATTTAGCATTGGAGGGCAGCGTGAAGGGTAAAAATCGTAGAGGTAGACCAAGAGATGAGTACACTAAGCAGATTCAGAAGGATGTAGGTTGCAGTAAGTACTGGGAGATGAAGAAGCTTGCACAGGATAGAGTAGCATGGAGAGCTGCATCAAATCAATCTCAGGACTGAAGACCACAACAACAACCACAACAACAACAACAGTGGTAATATGATACGTAAGAGCCATGTTTGCTATTCAGTTTCATTAAGTGCCATGGCTAGAGTTAAATTGGGCCGCCAAAATTTCGCAGCCCTTTGCGAAGGAAAGTTTCCGCTGTTATCTTCAAAAAACGCAAACACGCGTTAAGTTGTACCGTTGTATACGTATGTGTTTCTAGGAACAGATGTGACACCTCTTGCTGGCCCACCATCCTCTTCGTCTAGAGCAAGTCCATATGTCGGGCCACCACCCTTGAAGAAAGGAGCATTGCCAGAAGCAGACGAGACGAAGATGCTCAGTACCACAGAATTACATAGGCTGATGCTGCTACGGCAACTGCACCTCACTCGACTGGAAATGGAAAAAGAAGCCGTGTTCATGAACTTTCTTAATATAAAGATGAATAATGTAAACAATTTGCAACAGGAGGACAATGAAAATAGTTTTAATGTCTATACCGTTCTGTAGACTGTGTTATTCCTTTTGTTGTAGACGATCAGTTGTTTTGTATCTTTTCATAAATAAAAAATTCAAAACCCTGCATTTTGTATTAGAGCTGCAATTTCTTGTTTTCTTTGACGTCCTCTCCGAAGAATATCCGCTTCAGTTAAAGGCTCCTCCTCCTCATTATCACCATCTTCATATAAATCCTGTGCCGTGTCTTCAAAATCTTCATCTTGTAGATGTTTCGCAACATTATATAGTATAAAGCAGCAAGCTATTGTTGTTGGAACATTTGGTAAGGCAACTCTACACATATACTGCACGGGCGCTAAAGACTACACTGTTGAGCGCCCACAACACCATATCCATCCATCCACATATACTGCAAAACAGGAAACTGCCTCTTCAGCTGACCAAAGCAACGCTTCACCACAACTCTTTCATTTTTTAAAAGGTTATTGAATGACTTGTGACTGTCCTCAGTTGGATTACGAAAGGGGGTCATCAGCCAGGGCTCTAGGCCATAGCCTTCATCACCCAAAAGAGCAGTATTCTTACATTCACTCAGCACTTTCCAGACACTTGAATTTCTCCATACTCGATTGTAATGTACCGACCCGAGCCAGCTAGCCTCAACACTAGTGAACTGTTCCTTCACATTGCATGTAGCCTGCACATTTATACTAGCAAAACCCTTTCTGTTGATATATTCGTCGCCAAATTGCACAGGTATTGGAATTCGCGCATGTGTACAGTCAATTACACCAACAGCACTTGGAAATTTACATTTTTGTAGTCACTCATTTTTAGCCACAGTAATATCATTTGTTGATGACGCAAAGTTGATCAACAAATCAGCTTTTTCCATTATCTTTTATAAACACCACTCACTGTTTTACTCACTGTAGTTTGATGAATTCCCATTTCTTCTGCTATTCCAGACTGGAATCCTGGATCAGCTACATACCGAAGGAAAATCTTCATCTTCTGTTCCGACGATAGTGCTCAACCTCTTCTTTCCCCTGTCTCTGTCAGAAAATGCTTTGCAGTCCACTTAACATTTTCTTCGTTGAAGCGATACAGAGTTTCATAATGCTCTCCAGGTGGACATCGACGTGGTCTGTAGCATGTTTCGCGACGTAAACGTGCTGCTATTTGAGCCATATGTGCACTCGGCCAACTTGAGCCTGCTACTGACCAGCCTTCAAGTTTTACAGTCAATTGCTTCCAGAATGAAGTCAGAGCTTCTCTTTATTCTTACAGTTCATCTAATACCGAAGCAAGAGCTCAAGGGGAAGGCAAAAGCTTTCATTGTTCTTTTTGTCCCCACAAGCAAAAGCTCTTGCTTCACATTTCATTCATAAATTCCGAAGCTTTAGCTTCGAAATTCGAAGGAAAAGCATTTGCTTCATTTTATTCTTTGAGTCCGTCTGACGTGTGTCGCGTCGACGTTTACACACGAAACCGTACAAAATTCAGCTACTGCAAGCTGTTCATGAATGTGACAAACAACAACGTGTGGAGTTCTGTAATTTCGTTCTTGGCAAGATGGAGGATGACAGTTTTCTTCCAGACTTTGTTTTTAGTGACGCGGCAACATTCTATTTAAATGGAAAGTTGTACCATCACAATATGGGAACGTGGGGTATGGATCAACCACATGAAGTTGTATAGCATGAGAGGGAGACTCAAAAATTTAATGTGCTTTGTGTAGTTGCACGGAAAAAGGTGTATGGCCCATTTTTTTTTTTTTTTCGAGAACACCGTTACAGGAAGCCCATATCTCGATATGCTTGAGAGCTTTCTTTTCCCACACTTGAAGACTGATTCGAACGACTTCATTTAACAACAGAATGGGGCACCGCCACACTGACATCTGGAAGTGCGGAAATTTTTTAATCAAAGGGTTACTGAACGACAGATCTGTCGCGTTGATTCAAATAATTACATTACTGGTCTCCAAGGTAAATGGACCTGACTGTATGTGATTATTTCTTATGGTTTTTTTAAAAGGATCTGTTTACGTGCCTCCGTTACCAACAACAATGAATGAACTGAGACATCGCATAACAGCAGCTGTGGCAGCTGTAATTCAAGCCATGTTCGCTGCAGTTGTGGAAACAACTTGAATACCGCATTGACAAAAGCCGTGCATCTCAATGGGGGCATATTGTACACCTATTAAAAGGTATGGAAAAAAAGTTTTTGAGTTAATCAAAAAACAAAATTCATTGCATATGCTTATCAGTTTCATAAATATAGACGTACCAAATCGGATAATTATTTTTGATACACCCTGTATTTTGTAGCAACATCTCACAAGCCCGTTGTTCTTATATATAAGAAAACTGCTTATTTCGATATTTTTGTCTTTGTTTCCTACTTGTACATTTGTTGAAACTCCTCCTTATTCCATGTTACGTCGCTGGTCAGAGCAGATGGTTAGATGACAAATTCCTCTCGAGCCTGTCTACATAAAGTGCAGACGCTGCAAACCACTGAGAAGCGCATCTCAAAACATACTTCCCGTTGTATTACATATTAAGGCTTCTTCTCCGTCCATTCACATATGAGGTGCAGGAACAATGACAAATTAAGTGCCTCTGTGCGCGCTGTCGTTAGTCTCTAGGGAGCTACGTATAGATGGCCGTGTTATACACTGCTTGAGAGTTGATAAACAATAACTGACATTTGCTAAGGAACAGCTGCCAATTACTACGGAAAAACATACAACTGCTACGTAACACTCGAACAATGATAGTAAATGGAAATATAGAGGGCGGGACTATTGACGGCCTGCGCAAGAACGCTCTGCACACATCCGACAGTTCATGCGGTGCTGTGTTTCACGGAGTTTGTTGTGGAACCGATTAGAGCCACATTCATGCGGTGGGGCACCGTGTCTGCAGGACACGATTGGAGTGTTTACGATCGTGGACGACATGAAGCCGGTCATGTCGCGATTAAAAAAGGTCACTGAAGATGGAAGTGCTATGCTTGTGGTCGTAGGCGGATCACCACATCGCAAGGAACCAAGGCCTCACTCCTCGGCAGATCGATGGTATACATGTCTCTCCCTGATTAAATCAGGATGGTTTGGCAACTGATTCTGCCCACCAGCGAGTGTGGAGAGAGAGAGGAACACAATACACACCACAGAATGTACATGGAACACCATCTGTATGGCCTAGGCGCTACGGTGTGGGGAGACATTGAGCTCCATAGCCCAAAACCGCTGCATACCTTTGGACGATGTACTGTTACATCACAGAGCTATTGTCTGTTTAGGGACGCGGTAGGTCCCGACTTTCTGTTTATGGGCGACAACACCCGCCCACATAGGACCGCTGAGGTGTCGGAGAAACTGGATAGTGAAGATACTGGACGTATGGAATGGCCTGCGTACTCCCAGAACCTGAACCCTGCACAGCACGCCGGGGGCGCTCTTGGCTGGCGTGTTTCTCAACGAACATCTCCTCCTCGAACCGTGCAAGAACCGAAAACCGCCTGAGAGAGAAGCAAGACAATATCCCCCAAGGGTTCCTCAACGATTTGGTGACCATTATGAATAACAGATGTAAAATGTGCCTTAGTGACAGAGGAGGGCATGTTCTTTACTGATAGTCCGGTCTCGACCTTAATGTCGGGAGTCTGCTCTGAGTCAAAGATTAACGTTTTTTATGTCTGTTATCCTGCTTCCCCATGTGGTAAAATCTGTAACATTTTTCGTTATTAATATACCACTCCAACTCTATCACGTATACACTGTGTTTCATGTCGTTCTTCATTACCTGCGATTATTCCTGACTAACAGCGTCTCTGTTCCTTAGCAATCGTCAAGCAGTGTATTTCTATATTGTTAACTAAACACTGGTTCTTGAAGCTTTATAAATTGACTTTCGTAGGATAGTTTGCGGCCAAGTGTAAGCATTTGGCCGTTTAAGCACGCCTGTGACGCTGTTCCGTGAGTCAAACAACATTCGCGCTACCTTTCTTTCTATACGTTCAGTGTCCCCTGATAATTCGTGTGGGTCCTACACACTCGAACAGTTTTCTGGGATGGCTCGCAGGGAGTTTTTTTTAAACAATCTCCTCTGTAGATTGACTGCATTTTGTCAGTATTCTCTCTGTGAACAGAGCCTATGTGATCATTCCAGTTCGTATCCCTGCAAACTGTTACAACCAGGTATTTATTTGTATGACTTGACTGATTTTAATTGTTAATAATTTGTGTTGTAATTGTCAGATACCACTTTTTTGGTTTTGACAACTGATAATTTTACACTTCTGAACACTGAAACAAGTTGCCAATCTTTGTACCACTTTGAAATCTTATGAAGATACCTAAGTACTAGTGCACCGTTTTCATATGGAACTTCATTATAGATAACGGAATATTGTATAAAAAAACCAGGGTTGCTGTTAATATTGCCTACCAGTTCATTAAAATACACCGTAAGATAAAACAAAACAAAACAAAACGAAAAAACACGTACCACGAAAGACTTATCCGAAAGTGACAAAAATCGGCTGATGTGATCTACATTTACAGATGAATTATTACAATTTCAGACAAATTGCGTGATTTATTCAGGAAAAGGGCTTCACAAATTGAGCAAGTCAATAACTCTGTGGTCCACATCTGGCCTTTGCGCAAGCAGTTATTCGGCTGGGCATTGATTGTAATTTCCTCCTGGGGGATATCGTGCCAAATTCTTTAGAACGTTAGATAGTAAAAGTCTAGAGATGGTTGAAGGGCCGATTTACAGTAGGTTTTTTGAACGTACACTGTATTCAAACTTTATGAATTCCCTCGAAGAAAACTGTTATTGACAAATAGCCAATACGTATTCAGAATATATCGTTCTTGTGGAACACAACTAGCTCTTTATTCCCACAAAGTAACCGCTATCGACATGTGATGCCAAACTGATTCGATGTTTTTAGATTTCCATTAGGCTTTTGACATCGTTCGTCACAAATGGATTCTAATCAAATTGCGTGTCTAGGGCTCTCGCCTCAGTTGCGCGACTGTATTCATGATTTCCTGTGAGAAAGGTCACAGTTCGTAATACCTGAAGGAACGTCATCGCGCAAAACAGAAGAAATGCAGTCCTGGCGTTCTCCAAGGAAGTGTTACAGGCCCCTTGTTGTTCCTGATACGATCTCAGCAGCTCTCTTAGAATGTTTGCAGATTACGTTGTCATTTACCGTCTCGTAAAGTCGTCAATACCAATTGCAAAACGTTTTAGACAAGATATCTGTACGCTGCTAAAGGTGGCAGTTGACTCTAAATAATGAAAAGCACCAAGTCCTCCACACGAAAACTAAAGGAATTCCGCTAAATTTCTGTTACACGACAAATCACATACCTAAAGGTTGTGAATTCAGCTAAATACTTAGGGATTACAGTTACAAATAACTATAAACTGCTATGATCACACATATATTGTTGTGGGAAAAGCATATCAAAGATTATGGTTTGTTGACAGAACACTAAGAAAATGCAAAACGTCTACTAAAGACACTGCCTACAGTACGCTCGTCCATCCTCTTTTAGAATACTGAAGTGCGGTATGGGAAGTATTGGGACAAGTCTGGTGTTGCCCACAAAAAACAGTTATCCAAGATGACAGCGATGACGTCATCAAATGACATCAGTTAATGAAGTCACTCAAGACGGCGTCTGTGACGTCAGTTAATGACATCATCCAAGATGGCGGCCAAGACGTCAGCTGATGACGCAACTACCATTATACAAGGTGGTGGGAAAGTGCTGCGCCCCTCTGCCACGCCCCGTGGCTTGCCCCCCCCCCCCTCCCCTGGTGGGAAGTTCAAATTCCATCAGGAGAATGCAACACACCTCCACTAACCTAAGAACCTAAGAAAATGGCGTGAAGTTAGGTCACTTGGGCTACCTCCACTGATCTAAGTCATCTGACCGCCACCCCATCCTAGAAAATGGCGGGGAGAAGACACGACCTGTGCTGGACGTCCGTCTTTATTTTGCGTGCACCAGTCTTTATTTAAACAATAAGAGGCAATACCACCATCACGTGTAGTCGCCATGGGGTCCGGACTACAACTGACCTAGTACACAGTACATCCACCAGAGGGCGCTGTCGTTCATTCCGTGACGTAATCCAAGATGGCGGCCATGACGTTAGCTGATGACGCAAGTACCATTATCCGAGAGGATGGGAAACAGTGTGTTCACTACGAGGTCTGGATCTAGTACACAGTACTGCTACCAGGGAGCAATGTCGTCTGTTCCGTGATGTAACCCATGACGGTGGAGGAAAATGGCGGGAAACAGAGTGGTCGCCATGAGGTATGGACTCAGTACACACTACTGTCACCAGAGGGTGCTGTCACCCATTCCGTGACATAACTCAAGATGACACTCTGGAGGGGAAAATGACTCAGTTTGCACTTGACTGCTGGAGAGAGGTAGGAGTGTACTTTATTTACTTTGGAACAATTTATTTACGGATGGATTTGAGACGGTATATTTATCATATTGATACAAACCACATGCTCTGATATGCTTGGGTTCTACCGCCTTTGATACCAAATTAAGTAATTAGTTTTGTCCTCCCACCATTTTCTGGTTCACTTTTCGAATTTCACATGCTTTTGAACGTCATTTCTGCCGCATTCTTCTTTCTCACCCACCCTCTTAAACTATTGTACTGCATTTTACTTAAAAATTATGCACATTAACCTAATGTTCTGCACTTAACCTGCTGCTCTGCTCCATGTCACTCAGTCACGCACACCCTCCTGTAACTGTAGTACCACTAACACCATGTTGATATAAAAAATTTATTCAAATTAATTAAATCGATATTTTTCACATGTATGGAGTAGATTTTTTTAAAATTTGCAGCAGCCTATTGGTGGGTGAAATCGATGGAATACTGTTTAAACAAAAGACCGCTAATAAAAAACACATTCCGCCACTGGACGCCCGCCGCCGCCGCCGCCGTCTACCAACCCTCCGCCATCCCCAGCCCCAATCCCACCACAGCCGTGGCCACCACAGCGTCGCTCTGATGTCCATGGGCCACGCTCCCTCAGGCTAGCGAGTTAGGGCTGCAGCAACCATGCTGCTCACAGCGACCCAATTCCGCAGCGTCTCCTCCTCCACCGTCACGTCCTCGCCGATTACGTGAGGTACAGCACACACCCCAGTTCATCTTGCCACAGAACTCCAAGGCATGCTCACACCGATCCCATATGCAAACCGCCTCTGGGCAGCACGTGTGTTTACCGTTGCTGACACTATACCTGTGTGGCGACTCACCATCTAAACGGTTCTCAATGTTATACTGATGTCACATGGCTATCTAAAATAAGAACCGAGTCGACCTCTCGGAAATTGTATAGTGTCCCAGAAATAGTTAGCGGTCGCTTTTGTAGGAGCTTTTATGATGTCTCAGCTTGTTCACATGGAAATTCTTGTCCTAACACAACTTATTTACGAAAATAGCTTAGAATAACCTTGGAATGCATTCTTCCTCATGCTCCTAATGAGGCACCCCAACCATCATCTGTCAGCCTTCCTGCTTTCAACATACGCAATGTTCTCACCGCTATGTAGAGACTCCTTTTTCCCAGCACAAAGGATGTTGTTGAATGAATGGAGGATTATTACTGGCTCTTATCGAATTTACCCTCTGAATTACTGATGAAGCCGGTGTGGAAGCACCATGCAATTTTCTTTCTTGCTGCAGACGAGACTTTCGGCAGCAAAAAACAATATTTTACAAAGGTCGCCATATTACACTGCAAATTAAATCCTGCAATGTGCCCCTACATATCGCAAAAACGGAAAGACTCCTACCCAATTACACTGCTCTCCCACTGAGGACAAGAGTTAGAATATTCGAACGCGAAACCAACATGCAACCCATCAATATATCACCACGTACCCTACATATCGACATATACAGTAAGACTCCTACTCAGTTACACTGCTCTCCCACCATGGACAGGAGCTTGAATATTACAGTGTGAAACCGATCTCCAACCTATCAATATATCACCGCGTACTGTATCAATGTAGTAAACATGCAATTCGTATCCTGTGCCATACAAAGTCAGCCCTTTTACATCATTCGTACATATACCGCAAAGACAGACAGCACAGTACATATACTCGTGGCACAAGATATCGCGAGATAGGCCGAGCATTCACCTCCAACGTGTGGCCAGAGCGCCCTCAGTGGATCCAAGTCACTCTCAGAACAGTTCCACAAATTTGGTCTCGTTTCCCCCCTTGGCACAAATGCATTACTGTTTCTGGTCCGGACCTGCTTGCTTGCTCGCTCACTTTTCTGCACCCATATCCTGACTCTGGGACTACACGAACTTATCTAATTTCACATAGCTTGCTAGAATATCATACCATTTACGTGGTACATCTCGATATCAAACAGATATCAACATCGCTTGCATAGCAGTACCACTCGCACGATATAACTCCGAAGATATAGACTGGAAATTATTTCTCTAGAAACCTAAAAGTTTAGCTAGGTGGGGCATGCTATAAACCACTAACTAGAAATCAGTCACGTCTGCGAAGACTTTTACTCACAAACACAAAAAATAGAGAAAATGATATTTCCACTTGAAAATATCGATGTCGGTGGTGTAGCAGATTCCAAATCACCCCATTAATTAACAAGGTTAACTAAGGTGTTTCTCATGCCTAGAGAACCGGCGAACGTGTCTTCCACATGCTAGATGTGCACATCATAATCTCTAAAGGCGCGAAATGTGTAGAAGCAGTCAACCGAACAATTTACATGAGGGGGACTAACGGTCCAGCACAAATGCATCTCTACATTCACTCTTCTCAAATTTCCGTGTGAAGCTATCCAACACATATTAAGTATTAGTTCGCTATTGAGTCATCTAGAGGACAACACGGTTAATTCGTCCACATTCCTACACCCCAACAGACCTCTCCATTCTGACAGCTGAGCGCTACAGGCTGAGAGCACACACAGAGAATCATCATCCAAAGAAATCGGTCACTTATATGTTTTATCATTGTACTTACAACTAAATGTTACGGTCGTTGTCTCAATTGAACGTCTCTGGAAATAGAAATATCTGTACCACTCTCATGACCTGACATACTCTCCCTTTGCTATCACAGTACATGACGTCAAATCCATACCTTCCTTTGTGCATGTCTGAACACAAACACATACTTTATAAGCCTGATGCTCAAGATCAACCTATGACGCTTCCCATATTACTGATAAGTATAATACTTGGCCAATAAATGATCCCAGACGATACAACATAATAGTGAGAGAAAAATGAACCGTGGGTGGACATGTCTCGTAAGTTTTTCTTGCGAGTGTTACCACTGTGTCTTATAAATAGAGGCATAATCGGCCAGACGTTAAGAAACCCGATCGCAGATCGAGATATGGCATTACTTCCGAATGAATTGGTTTTTCCGGACAAATACCGAGACGGTGATCGCAGGAGTATGTATTATCAAGACCAGCAGTCCGGTTACACCTAGTCCACGATGCAACCTCGTGATAAAATAACTTAATTTTGAAAGTTATTCAGCTAAGGAACCTGGTATGAAACCGGTATTTGCAACCCCCTTTACGCCTCCATCGCTAGATATTTCTCCAGTATTTGTAACACATTCTGTCTCGATGCAATGTCAGAGGGTCGGTGATATTTCCACTGGGATATAGGCTATGGATAATTGAGAAGGATGACAAATAGTAGATGGTGTGATGACTGAGGTCGTAAGAAATGTACACTGGCTTTTGAGATCTCTAATGCCACGCTACCTGCTAGAAATGCTGTCTGGGATTTGGAATCAAGTCCCTCCATTGAAGCACATACCTGCGTTAATCACAGGCACAAGTGAATCATATTTCTGGCACTCTCATATCTCCAAACAAGTGACATTTCTCGAACCTATCTGCTACAGTAAAATTCCAGCCTCGTCGTTGGTAGTCCCTATGCATCCCGCAACATCCCCCTCAGACCCTGCACTTTGCGCATGTGATCATTCCAGTGAAGTCGGCGTTGAGTGGAAGTCGGAGGAAACTATATCTACCACCTTCTGCATACCACGTAGATACACGCTAAGCTGCGACAGGACTGTGTTTTGACCATTCGATGGAAACGGAAACTGAGAGAAGATTGAGGATTTCTGCTACAGCACTGTGGTGCACCCCCAAACTATATACAAGCACTACAGATCCATGTCTATTCACATCTATCTCTCCATAATGCTATCCTCGTTATTCTGTACCATCCATCAGGGAAATATTACGAATTATAAAAGCTCAACTAACTTCATCCAATAGAGAACTAGATAAGATTTTTAACATGTCTCCCTCCACCTGGGAGCCATCCGCGACACATGCATATACACAGACATACAGAAAACAGAGCAAACACCCTCCAAATGTGGAGGTGATTGGACACAATCGAGTACAGTGCTATTCTGTACCTCACCATCAGTGCATTTGGGCTACGTGTTGGCGGCTGTGATACTTTTACAAGCAATTTTAGAACACAGAACGAGAGGTTATGTTATGATCGCATGGATAGATCTGACATAAAATCGATCGAATTGCGAAAAATGACGAGGGAGTAGGTGTAGATTGACCGAATATACACAGAAATGCGCGGAAATTGTGGAAGTACTTTCGTATGTTCTGGTTCACGCAGAACAATTTGTACATGGGAACAAGTATACGGCAGCAAGAGGAATCCGAGAAAACGTCGACATGGAAGCGAAGGGAATCAGGAAAGCAGTCGATTTTTCGCTGTCGAGGCACCATTATACTGATTGTCTATTGAGGTACTGGTGTACACGCTTGTTGACTACTGTGTTTGATGCTTTTTAGGAAGACAGAGAACCATTCACCACTAAACTTACGTGCATCTGCGTTAAAGGATAACAATTTTCTTATGTTGCAAATGACTTTTGTTTAAAATCATCCAGCGTGTGTGATGTGTTATGCTAACAGCAGTAGCAATGTGGTTTACACAGTTTGAGGTCTAGAGGTAGCCCAATTGACCTGTCTTCCCTCCAAAATTCAGACTTTCCGCCAAGGGGGCCTTGGCAAGGGGTATGTGGCACTTTCCAGCCACTTTCGAGCCATTAACTGACATCACGGCAGTCATCTTGAATGACATCAATCGTGTCACAGTGCGCCATCTTGGATAACTGTACTTTGGGGTGATGTACTTGTTGTCTGTGAGAGGCAGTGGATCAGAACGTCGTAATGTCAGTTTAGAACCTGACACAGACTTCAAATTCGTGGTAGAAAAACAAAATGATTCGCTGTGTAGAAAGCGTGATAGAGCAGAAAAAAATAACGTTTCAAACAAGAAGACAGGGCCACAGAGGGCGTCTGTTGCGACTTACAGTACAGTCCGCGGTATGTGATCATCCTCCTAGAGTACAGGTGATGAGATTTTAAACAGGTCTTCGCAGTTGGTCAGCACCTGCATACTTAATAGCACCGTCACATGTGCTCGATGCCTGCTAGCAAGTAATATTTGTTTTTGATATATGGGAGGAGGCAGATGCAATAAAAATCTTATCTAGTTCTCTATTGGATGAAGTTAGTTGAACTTATATAATTCGTAATTTTTACCTCATGGATGGTACAGAATAGTGAGGATAGTATTATGGGGAGACAGATGTGAATGGACGTGGATCTGTAGTGCTTGTATATAGTTTGGGGGTGCACCACAGTGCTGTAGCAGAAATCCTCAATCTTCTCTCAGTTTCCGTTTCCATCGAATGGTCAAAACACAGTCCTGTCGCGGCTTAGCGTGTATCTACGTGGTATGCAGAAGGTGGTAGATATAGTTTCCTCCGACTTCCACTCAACGCCGACTTACACTGGAATGATCACATGCGCAAAGTGCAGGGTCTGAGGGGGATGTTGCGGGATGCATAGGGACTACCAACGACGAGGCTGGAGTTTTACTGTAGCAGATAGGTTCGAGAAATGTCACTTGTTTTGAGATATGAGAGTGCCAGAAATATGATTCACTTGTGCCTGTGATTAACGCGGGTATGTGCTTCAATGGAGGGACTTGATTCCAAATCCCAGACAGCATTTCTAGCGGACAGCGAGGCATTAGAGATCTCAAAAGCCAGTGCACATTTCTTATGACCTCAGTCATCTGGATGATTATGCCTCACTTTCTAAGACACAGTGGTGAAACTTGCAATAAACACTTATGAAACATGTCCACCCACCACCCGCCACCATTATTTTGTATTATCTGGTATCATTTATTGGCCAAGTATTATACTTAGTAGTAGTAGGGGATGCTTGATAAGTTCACCTTGAGCATCAGGCTTATGAAGTATGTGTTTGGTTCATAAATGCGCAAAGGAAGGTATGGATTTGACGTCGTGTACTGTGATAGCAAAGAGAAGAGTATGTCAGATCACGAGAGTGGTACAGATATTTCTATTTCCAGAGACGTTCAATTGAGACAACGACCGTAACATTTAGTTGTAAGTACAATGATAAAACATAAAAGTGACCGATTTCTTAGGATGATGATTCTCTGTGTGTGCTCTCAGCCTGTAGCGCAGCAGCTGTCAGAATGTAGAGGTCTGTTGGGGTGTAGGAATGTGGACGAATTAACCGTGTTGTCCTCTAGATGACTCAATAGCGAACTAATACTTAATATGTGTTGGATAGCTTCACGCGGAAATTTGAGAAGAGTGAATGTAGAGATGCATTTGTGCTGGACCGTTAGTCCCCCTCATGTAAATTGTTCGGTTGACTGCTTCTACACATTTCGCGCTTTTAGAGATTGTGGTGTGCACATCTAGCATGTGGAAGACACGTTCGCCGGTTCTCTAGGCATGAGAAACACCTTAGTTAACCTTGTTAATTAATGGGGTGATTTGGAATCTGCTACACCACCGACATCGATATTTTCAAGTGGAAATATAATTTTCTCTATTTTTTGTGTTTGTGAGTAAAAGTCTTCGCAGACGTGACTGATTTCTAGTTAGTGGTTTATAGCATGCCCCACCTAGCTAAACTTTTAGGTTTCTAGAGAAATAATTTCCAGTCTATATCTTCGGAGTTATATCGTGCGAGTGGTACTGCTATGCAAGCGATGTTGATATCTGTTTGATATCGAGATGTACCGCGTAATTGGTATGATATTCTGGCAAGCTATGTGAAATTAGATAAGTTCATGTAGTCCCAGAGTCAGGTGCAGAAAAGTGAGCGAGCAAGCAAGCAGGTCCGGACCAGAAACGGTAATGCATTTGTGCCAAGGGGGGAAACGAGGCCAAATTTGTGGAACTGTTCTGAGAGTGACTTGGATCCACTGAGGGCGCTCTGGCCACACGTTGGAGGTGAATGCTCGGCCTATCTCGCGATATCTTGTGCCACGAGTATATGTACTGTGCTGTCTGTCTTTGCGGTATATGTACGAATGATGTAAAAGGGCTGACTTTGTATGGCACAGGATACGAATTGCATGTTTACTACATTGATACAGTACGCGGTGATATATTGATAGGTTGGAGATCGGTTTCACACTGTAATATTCAAGCTCCTGTCCATGGTGGGAGAGCAGTGTAACTGAGTAGGAGTCTTACTGTATATGTCGATATGTAGGGTACGTGGTGATATATTGATGGGTTGCATGTTGGTTTCGCGTTCGAATATTCTAACTCTTGTCCTCAGTGGGAGAGCAGTGTAATTGGGTAGGAGTCTTTCCGTTTTTGCGATATGTAGGGGCACATTGCAGGATTTAATTTGCAGTGTAATATGGCGACCTTTGTAAAATATTGTTTTTTGCTGCCGAAAGTCTCGTCTGCAGCAAGAAAGAAAATTGCATGGTGCTTCCACACCGGCTTCATCAGTAATTCAGAGGGTAAATTCGATAAGAGCCAGTAATAATCCTCCATTCATTCAACAACATCCTTTGTGCTGGGAAAAAGGAGTCTCTACATAGCGGTGAGAACATTGCGTATGTTGAAAGCAGGAAGGCTGACAGATGATGGTTGGGGTGCCTCATTAGGAGCATGAGAAAGAATGCATTCCAAGGTTATTCTAAGCTATTTTCGTAAATAAGTTGTGTTAGGACAAGAATTTCCATGTGAACAAGCTGAGACATCATAAAAGCTCCTACAAAAGCGACCGTTAACTATTTCTGGGACACTATACAATTTCCGAGAGGTCGACTCGGTTCTTATTTTAGATAGCCATGTGACATCAGTGTAACATTGAGAACCGTTTAGATGGTGAGTCGCCACACGGGCGCTTCGCGGCGAGGCCTCAGTGACGCTGGGGCAGGTACGCATGGCTGGACGCAGCTCCTGTGACCCGTTTGGATCCCTAGGGGGAAAGCAGCCTGTGCCATTCTGGAACAGACATCTATAGCGTGGTCTGTGACGTTAGTATCCACAGGTATAGTGTCAGCAACGGTAAACACACGTGCTGCCCAGAGGCGGTTTGCATATGGGATCAGTGTGAGCATCCCTTGGAGTTCTGTGGCAAGATGAACAGGGGTGTGTGCTGTACCTCACGTGATCGCTGAGGACGTGACGGTGGAGGAGGAGACGCTGCGGAATCGGGCCACTGCGAGCAGCCTGGTTGCTTCTTTCCCATTTTCTTAGGTTGGTAGAGAGAGCCGAATTGAGCTATCTTCCCTTCAAAATTCAAATTTCCCGCCAATCCCTAGAAGGAGGTGGCGGTCGGATGACTGAGGTTAGTGGAGGTAACCCAGCTGCCCTCTTTTTTCCACCATTTTCTTGGGTTAGTGGAGATACCTCAATTGACGTATCTTCCCTCCAAAATTCAAAATTGCCACCAATTTCTAGGCTGAGGTGGCGGTTGGGTGACTTTAGTGGAGGTGCCCCGAGTGACCTATCTTCCCGCCATTTTCTTAGGTTATTATGTTAGTAGAGGTGCATTACATTGTCCTGATGGAATTTGAAGTTCCCAGCAGGGGGGACGTGGCAGGGATGGGGGGGGTGGCAGAGGGGCGCAGCACTTTCTCGCCATCATGAATAACGGTAGTTGCGTCATCAGCTGACGTCAAGGCCGCCATCTTGGATGATGTCTTCAACTGACGTCACGAACGCCATCTTGGATGACGTCATCAACTGATGTCGGTTGATGACGTCATCGCCGTCATCTTGGATAACGGTACTTGGGGGCTGCACCGGCCTTATCCCAATACAGTGGGATGCACATCAGAAAGTACTGATGAAGCACATCGAAAATGTTAAAAGAAAGGTATCTCATTTGGTATTATCACGAGATGGAGTAGAGAGTGCCACGGATATGACACGCAAATTTGGGTGGTAATCGTTAAAGCAAATGTGTTTTTAGTTGCAGGGGATCTGCTCGTGAAATTTCAATCACGAATATTTTGTTGTCGCCCACCGTATATGGAAGGAAATTATTATAATTATAAAATAAGAGAAATCAGTGCCCGCAAGGAGTGGAGAGGTAAAGAAACGGATTGTCGGAAAAAGAAGTCGCAGTACCGAGAAGTAGTTGTGTATCGAGAAGGTGGTAGGTGCGTTTCCACATGTGAACTGCTTTAAATGCACCGTGTGACGGTCGCGAGCGCTTGTTACCTTTGTGGCTGGAAATAGTGAGTGGTTGTTAGTGAAGAATGCCTTGAAAGCGACTAAGACGTCAATCGGCACCTCACTGAGTTTGAACGAGGTCCTTACTAGGGCTGCAAGGCGCCCCTTCTGCGTTATCACAGAAAGACCCGGCAGGAAGGCGGCCACTGCACACGACTGCTGGCAGCTGTGGTCACTGGCAGGCCGGGCTCCGGACAGCCACGTGCCACTGCCGAGAGGAAGCAGCGCCGTGTTCGGCGTGCGCCTGCAGCAGCAATTTCAGCAGCAGTTGTCGCCACAGTGACACGGCGAACTGTTACCAATCGATTACTTCAAGGGAATCTCCGAGCTAGACGTCCTGTTGCATGTTCCACTGATCCCACATCGCCATTGTCGGCTTCAATGGTGTCAAGCTGGAGCTCACCGGGGGGGCAAGGTGGGCGTCTGTTGTGTTTTCTGACGAAAGCTCCTTCGGTGCCAAAGCATGTCGTGTGCTGGCTGGGAAGGGGCCATTAGAGGGCCTGCAGCCAACCTGCTGCGTGTCAGACACACTGGACCTAGAGCTGGCAGCAGGAGGTGCTCCACCCCCGTGGTCATCCCACGCATCCCGGCTACAAATTTGTTTGTCAGTTCTGTGATTCGACCTGTTGTGCTCCCATTCAGCAGGATAACGCTCGCCCACATACCGCAGTTGAACCCAACATGCTCAACAGAACGTCGACATGTTGCCTCGGTCTGCTCGACCACCAGGTCTGACTCCAATCGACGACATACGGGTCATCATCGGACGACAACTCCAGCGCCATCCACGATCAGCATTAACCGTCCACGAGTTGACCGATCAGGTGCAAGAGAGATGGCACTCCATCCCATAAACTGACACCCGGTAACTGTACAGCACCATGCATGCACATTCGCATGTTTACGTTCGACATACTGCCAGTTAACCTGTTACTACTGTACCAGCATTTCACATCTCGCAGTGTTAATCACGTAAATATTTTACCTAGACTAACGTATTCCCGAAATTTCACTATTCTGCATCACTTATTTTTTGGTGTTCCAATTCCTTTCCATCAGTGTAACTGACAGTAGTTTGACAGGCACTCGATTGCGAATTGCGGAGTAATGATATAGATGTAGATGGAGATGTACTCCACGGTCGTCACTTGCCTGCGTAGTGATGGGATACTTGTCCGGTCACAATTTGGATTTGAAAAGAAGCAACCTACTGAGTCAGCCATTTATACATTTTATGATCACATAATAAAATTTTTGAATGATAAAACATCAAGCAGGCGAGATCTTTCTGTGACTTATTGAAAGCATTTGATTGGGTCAGTCATAATATTCTATAAGAGAAGTTACCTTTTATTCAATACGTAGTTCTGCAAAGGCCTGGTTTAGTTATTCTATAAGAAACGGAATATTAGGATAGGCTGTTCGAGTAATACAAAGAGGGCAGACACATCCTTTGCACAGGGAAAAATTACAATGGAATCGATATTTGACTCACTACTGTTCTCGCCTTAAGTTAAGCAGAATTGGTCCATTTTGCAGACGATAAAAGAATTATTGTGAAGCCTAGCAAAAAGCATCAACAAAATATTATAACTGGTGTTTTTGTGAAAGTTGCTGAATGCTTTTGTAAAACTGAGCTAGCTTTAAACTGTGGAAAAGGTAGTTCGCCCAATTTTGAACCGTCAAAAACATCGCACCTCCTATTAAACCAGTATACGACAAGAAATAATAAACAGCACAGAAAACTGAAATTCTTAGGTGTGAATATTGATGAAAACTTAAACTGGAAAAACCGTATACCAGACGTGGTAAAACGCTTAGGTTCAGCTACTTTTGCCGCTACAATAACTGTCACTTTGGGATACAGAAGTCAGTAAGTTAAAGTATTTTGCGAATTTTCGTTCATTGATGTCTTATGGGATAACATTCTGATTGTCCTGTGTTAGGCAAAAAGTATTCGTTGCACAAAAGAAAGTAATTAGATTGATGTGTGGAGTTCACACACATACCTCTTGCCGGTGTCTCTTTAAGAAGCTGGGCTTATTAATCACAGCCTCATAGTGCATTTATTCACTTATCAAATTTGCTATCAACAATCATCTAAGTTACAGAGAAATAGATAGATTCACAAGTGCAACACTAGGAGGAGAAATGATCTACATTATCCTTTAACGAATGTAACTTTGGCACAGAAAGCTGTGAAGTACGCAACTATAAAGTTCTGACAATCTACCCATGGAAATGAAATGCCTAACAGATAGTGAAATTGTTTTCAAATGTAGATGAAAGTGCTTTCTTCATAACTGCTCATTCTGTATCATACAAGAATTCTGGAGTAGAGAGAATTAGTCATTAAATATCCTGTAAACGGCGAGCATGCAGTCATATACGTATTGCATTTTACTTTTTATTTAGTGGTATAGGAGTGTTCTACGTTTATTCTATTGCTATATTCTGCGTTATAACGGTCATAGCAGATTTGATCTGTGAAACAAGTAAGTAGCTAACTGTATGTTATCTAACAGGGATTTCATCAAGTTTAAGATTTCAGCAATCTAAGTTAGCTATGTATCTATATGTTCCATTGATATTTAGAAATTTTTTTTATTGAAACTGTGATGAAGTCAGTTTACACGATATGCATAGGTGATTCGTTTCAACATATTACTTTCCAGTTCTGCCACACGGGTAGCCGTACGGTCTGGGTCGCCTTGTCACAGTTCACGTGACTACCCTGTTGGAGGTTCAAGTCCTCCATCGGGCATGGGTGCGTGCGTAAGTCAGTTTAAGTTAGATTAAATAGTGTGTAAGTTTAGGCACCGATGACTTCAGCAGTTTGGTCCCATAAGATCGTACCACAAATTTCCAAATTTTCACTTTTACTCATGCAACCATATTTCAAAACTAAGTTTTATTCTTTTACAGTCTACCAATTTGTAAATATAAGTTTGTCTATGAAACAGAAGGAATGTCCAGATGACATGATTTAGACTAGATTTCAAACTTGCTACCTGTCAGACATTTTATGTTATTGTCCAAACGGTCTTCACTGATGCATATTGAACCCTTTTCTGAGCCACTAGCAGCTTTAATAATTGGTAATAAAGGTCATTTTCCTTCTGCTGCTGTAGGTATGGGCACCACTACTCTCTTATAATTGTGACGGACTGACTACTTATGATGAATTCTATTTAGACTCTCAGATATCCGTATCCGACTTCCAAAGTGCGTGCGTTGTTAAACTCTTCTTTTGTGCAGTCCTTCGTGTTTCGATTAAAGTACCCGAAGTGGATGATAAACGAAAAAAACTTGAAGTGACTATGGATTAGAAACTACGTGCTGTAATGCGATTGGCTTCTGGGGTAACAGCCAAAACTATTGCTTTGGAGTAAGGGGTAGCGAAAAGTACTGTTGGAGACTGGAAGAAAAATGGTGCATAACCTGATAAGTGATGTGCTTACAAGCCAGTGAGAGTGGAATAAAAGCAAGGAAGACAATGTTGAAAGATAAGCATAAAGAAGTAGGTGAAGCTTTATTTTTGTGTCATGAAAATGTAAGAGGAAAGATTTGCCCGTTGCTGGGCCGCCATAGCACGAAAAAGAATTGCAGTTTCAGTGACAAATAAATGTGATGGATAGCTGGATCGGTATTCGCCCGATTACCATTAATGAAGACGCTTTTTCCTCTGACGAAGAGATTATACCATTGTTTAAATACTATCCTTCGAGGTTAATTGACGAGGAAGGAGTTTGTGGCAAATAGTTTCACTGTTGCGATGGAAGTGATTTAAATTACAAGATGCTCCCTACGAAATCGCTTGATGGGAAAAAAAGGAAGCTACGGCACACGGGTGCAAGAATAATAAGGAAGTAGTTACCATATTGGCTTGCTGTAATGCAACTGGCAACCACAAGCATATGCTTACGTTAATAGGGAAATCGCGGAAACCTAGAGATTTCAAAAGCATTAAAAATCAGGAATCACTGCCCCTACAGTACACACATTAAAAGAAAGCATGGATGAATTCAGAAGTCTTTAAAACGAGGTTTCAAAATCAGTTCGTACGAGCTGTAGATAAACATTTGAAACACAACAGTTTACCAAGGGAAGCTCTGCCGCATCTTGATATCGTGCCTTTGCATCTTGTCAGTGACGAACTCACAGATGGAGATATCAAAGTATTATTTTTATCACCAAATGTGACTGCGTTTTGTCAGCCGATAGGCGAGACCAGGGCATCGTCGAAATGCTAAAGAAGAAGCATCGCCGACGTCTTCTCAGTTCTTTGATACCAGCGACTGATAATAACGAAGACTGTAACCAATCTGAAGAGGATTGACATGCAAGATGTGTTAAGGTGTTTGGCCAAAGCGTGGGAAGATTCCGAACATATCACTTGTGAGGTATTAGAAAATTTATTTTAAGCCATGAAGGTGGAGATTTTAACTTTGAGTGATTGTGTGAAACCAGAGTCAAAGATGTAAACGATGACATCGTTTCGTTGCCCAAAAATGTACTGGGCTATGAGGATATTGATGCAGACGACATCATGTAGAATGGATGCCAAATGATGAAGCTGATGAACTAACTGACAAGAATATTGTGGAAATGGTAATGCAGGGGGAAGAAACGCAAAAGGAGGAGGCAAAATTAGATGACGGGAGAAATCTCAGCCCACATTCAGAACGGTTCAAGACGACTGAGCCACCGCTGCAGTACATTAATGAGCAGGAGGAAGCAATGCCAGCTGATATTATCTGCTTCCGTAAAGGGAGGAATATTGCAGCACAGAAGAGGGCTAACAAGGGAAACAAACATCCATTAAATACTTTTTAAAACATCAAACCTGTAAGTTTCATCTTTTTATTTCGGCATAGGTTTCACATGTGTGTAATCATACGTTTGTACTTTACAATACAAATCCTTTTATGTTTCCCGTAGTAAGTTTTGAATGGAGCAGTGTGTACATAATATCCATTTATAACTAGCATGTACGTCAGAAAGTGTTAGCAAAGTTAGGTTTTCATATAAAAAAGGGTGTTTTGAATGATGTAGCTAGGGTCAGAAGAAGGAGTTCATAAAACTCCAAGCTGTCCAGCTTTCTTGTTATCCAGAACATCAGATGATAGAATACAATACATAGTACGTGAACGGAACAACAGATGGCACCTGTATTCTTGGTAATCCTCAGTGAAGTGCTGCCTTTTAACGCGGAGTGTTGAATGCAGTGTTTCTAGTATTGATGTGTGAGATAAAGAAAAAGAGGTCTCAGAATACCCCACCAGAGTATTAAGGTAAGTTATTTTTGACTATCTCAGTTAGTGTTTTACGCGACTGAAATCTTAGAGTACTTCGAAAACAGCACACTTTCCATGATAACGTTAATTGTTAAGGCTATGTGAGTATCAAAGCATTATTTTTCAGAATGGCATGATCGAAGTCATTAACAGATGACTAGTTGGAAAGAATAGTGAATGATGCTGCGTTTTTGCCATCTGATGATGAAACCACAGCAGATGAGGATGAATTTATACTAAGTGATCGTGATTCCACCTCTGAAGCTACATCAGAAAGTAGTTGTGAAGAATCAGATGAAGAGGCGTGTATTAGACCTTCCGCTGACAAATTTTTTTTTTTTTTTGAAAAAAGCAGTGCTACAAGTGGTCAAAAGAAGCTCCTCCTAAAACTCGTATCCGTGCTCACAATATAGTCAGTCATCTTCCAGGTGGTAAACGTGAAGCAAAAACGATTGATTCAACTGACATATTATCTGCTTGGGAACTGTTCATTACTGAAGATTTATTGCAACTAATACAAATGTCAAGATACATGACATGTCAAACAATTACAGAGCTCATAAGCCAGCGTTCATAAAGCCGCTAGATATAATAGAACTGAGAGCATTTCTGGGTCTGCTTTATTTATCTGGAGTAATGAAATCCAATCACGAAAATGTTGTTGCACTTTTTGCTAATGATGGAACTGGTCGCGATGTGTTTCGAGCCACTACGAGCGTTCAGAGATTTTTATTCATTTTGTCTTGTTTGCGATTTGATTGTGCTGCTACAAGAGATGCTAGGAAGGCTGATGACAGATTTGCAGCTATTAGAGATGTGTGGGAACTCTTTATAGACAAATGTCAAAAGTATTATATTCCAGGAGCGCCAGGAGCGTACGTGACAATCGATGAAATGTTAGTAGGTTGTATATGCCCAAGGAGCCAGCCAAATACGGCCTCAAAGTTGTGTGCCTTTGTGACTCGCGAACATTCTATTTATGCAATGCATTTGTTTACACAGGAAAAGGGACAAATAAAAGTACATTATCAATCACAACACAGGATGTTTTGAAATTAATAACACCAATTGAGGGAAGCAAAAGACATGTGACAGTAGACAATTGGTTCATGTCACTTGAACTCTGTGATCAACTAGAAGCCAAAAAGTTGACTGTCCTATGCACTCTAAAGCGAAATAAACCACAGATCCCAGAAGAAGTCAAACCAAACAGAAAGCGCCCAGTAGAACCTGCATTATTTGGGCATAACGAAGGAAAGACAATTTGTTCTTATGTTCCTCGGAAAGGTCGAGCTGTTGTGTTGCTTTCATCTATGCATCATGATCAGAAAATTAGTACTCAACAGAAAAAACCTGAAATGATCATAGATTACAATGCCACAAAAGGAGGAGTGGACGCACTGGACCAAACGTGCGCCAACTATTCGTTATCACGGTGAACACGCAGATGGCCAATGTGTGTATATTATGCCATTCTAAACATAGTAGGGGTCAATGCTGCTGTCTTGCTTCAGTGCACCAAACAACTTGATGAAACAAATGATTTAAAAAGTAGAGAATTGCTACAAAAGCTTGGAATGGATTTAGTAAAGCCCCATATACAACGTCAAGATGTCCGACCCCTTTCTCGTGAACTGAGAGACGTTGTTGTTAAACTTGGTGGTACTCCTCTTACCTCAACATCTTCTGAGCCAGAACCCATGAGGAAAGCAAGATGCTACATGTGCGCAAGAAATGTGGACAAGAAAACCAAAATAGTGTGTGAAAAATGCTCAAAACGTGTTAGCCCCAACCACACATTTTCAGTGTGCCAAAATTGTTTGTAATCATATCTCAAATATGTAAAAATGTTTATAATATTCAGTGATGAAAGTGCAATTCAAAATAAAATTTCCTTAAATGACAGTTTCGTTTTTCTTATTGGGGTACTCCGAGACCCCACTAGAGTATCAGTGTATGAGCATTTCACTAGAGTAGTTAAGGGTTAGCCCAAATAGTCGAGAGTCTGTTGTGTAATGTATAGGGTATTAGGGTATAAGTGCAGGTATGGTGATACTGGTAACTCAATATGTACCCACTTCATTGTGTTAGTCGTTTTTTCTCTGCATCTAGTAGTCGTCCCGCATACATGTCACATAATTTACTACCTGATATTTTCTGCATGTTCGTAACTGCACCACTAAGTGGACTACTCCTGTCAGTATAGGTAAACCGTTCTACATCCGTGCATCCACACATCGACACCTGGCTTGCTGCCCATGGGAAAATAAGCATTCGTGGCTTGCTCTTTCCACATGTACTTGGTGATACTAACTGAAATAGAAAATACAACTCATAATAGCTGTAATTATTAGTTTGTAAATGAACCAAATGTAATGTTGTTCAGTACAAGTCGCCAATAAAATAGCTCCACTTGTACCCCTAACACTTTGTACTGAAGGCGCAGTTAAATTCCTAAATGGCACAGCACTGCACAGTGCTGAGTATATCACTTAGTAGGCCATCAGGGGCAGACTGTTATGTACATAATTTCAGTTTGTCTGTACAGTTTGTTGTATCTGACACTTGATGATGGATTATACCGAAAAGCGTAATGTTTAAGTCATTTGTCCACCAGTTGGTGACGCTTTGCTAATCAATATTCAACATTTATGCAGTTCTGTTCTAGTTACATCTTTTGTTAGGATGGTTCCTGCATGACTTCTAGTTGCATCTCCAATAAAATGCCTAACTCTTTGAAGATGAACCTACAAGATGATTGTGGGTGAACACAATATATTACATATTATTCTTACTACTTAATTTTGTGCAATCAGTTCATTCTTTCTAACTGATAGATTACCCCACAAAATTATTCCATACAACATTGTTAAGTGTAAATGTGTATTATATGTCGAGAAGTAGATCCGTTTGTTTCCAAATTAGTAGTTATATGAAAAGCAAAGGCAGTTGAAAGTTATTTCAAGCATTTCAGTAATATACTCGTTGCAGTTCAAGTTTTAGCGGTGTGTACACCCAAACAATTGGAGCGTTCTACCTTGTTTAGTGACTCCTAATCATGTGCTCCATCAGTTGTAGCCATGACTCTCTCTGTTTTATAGAACTGAAAATAGTGTGTTTTCTCAAAACTTTGAGAGGTAATGTTTTCAGAGAACCACTTAATAATTCTTTGGAAAACATCATTAACAATTTATTCTGTTTGCTTTCTCTCTAATGGGATTTATAATAGCACTAGTATTGTCTGCAAAAAGTATCAATTTTGCTTGATGAATGTTAAGTGGAAGGCCATTCACATATGTAAGGAATAGAAGTGAACCCACTGTTTGTAAAGTAATCATCTTAGAGTTGAAGTCCTTTTTTCCCACGTTTGCTTTAACAATGGATATGTTTTTAGATGGGGTCCACCTTTAGCAAAACACAATTTTTTTTTCTGGACAACCGCCAGGAACCCTTCAACTGTCAGCCATCCTATTTTTACACCTTCAAATGCTCCACTATTCTCCATGTTCGTTCTTACAGCTGATAAACAGTGACAGTTCCAGCTCAATATAAAGTGTTTCATAGTGAAGAGGATGACGAAAAGAGAAACCGTAAGTGAAACGTCATGTAAATACACACACACACACACACACACACACACACACACACACACGAAATTAATTAATTTCAGGCATAGCCATAACAACTTTCAAGTCGTAGTTTTGGATTAAGTAATTTCTCTACTTTAAGGTGTATGTGGTTGCAGATGGCAAACTGTGAAATAATACAGTCACTGTAGAAACGTAATACATCAGTAAAACCACACCATGTGGTAATAAGGAATTAATCATAATTTTATGTGTTTTCTTCAAATATCTGAAATTACGATTTAAAAACTAATATTTACATGTATACAAACAGTAAAGAACATTATTTATCTTTAACAGCTATAAATAAAAGCCCACCGAAGATGCTGCAACTGCAGTGAAACCTGTCTGGGATGTTGTTGTGGTCTTCAGTCCAGAGACTGGTTTGATGCAGCTCTCCATTTTACTCTATCCTGTGCAAGCTTCTTCATCTCCCAGTACTTATTGCAACCTACATTCTTATGAATCTGTTTCGTGTATTCATCTCTTGGTCTCCCTCTACTATTTTTACCCTCCACGCTGCCCTCCAATACTAAATTGGTGATACCTTGATGCCTCAGAATATGTCCTACCAACCGATCCCTTCTACTAGTCAAGGTGCGCCACAAATTTCTCTTCTCTCCAATTCTATTCAATACCTCCTCATTAGTTATGTGATCCACCCATCTAATCTTCAGCATTCTTCTGTAGCACCACGTTTCGAAAGCTTCTGTTCTCTTCTTGTCTAAACTATTTATGGTCCACGCTACACTCCATACAAATACTTTCAGAAAAGACTTCCTGACACTTAAATCTATACTCGATGTTAACAAATTTCTCTTCTTCAGAAACGCTTTCCTTCCCATTGCCAGTCTACATTTTCTATCCTCTCTACTTCGACCATCCGTTATTTTGCTCCCCAAATAGCAAAACTCCTTTACGACTTTAAGTGTCTAATTTCCTTATCTAATTCCATCATCCTCACCTGATTTAATGCGACTACAGTCCATTATCCTCGTTTTGCTTTTGTTGATGTTCATCTTATAACCTCCTTTTAAGACACTGTCCATTCCATTCAGCTGCTCTTCCAGGTCCTTTGCTGTCACTGACAGAATTACAATGTCATCGGCGAACATCAAAGTTTTTATTTCTTCTCCCTGGATTTTAATTCCTACTCCGAATTTTTCTTTTGTTTCCTTTACTGCTTGCTCAATATACAGATTGAATAACATCAGGGAGAGGCTACAGCCCTGTCTCACTCCCTTCCCAACCACTGCTTCCCTTTCATGTACCTCGACTCTTATAACTGCCATCTGGTTTCTGTACAAATTGTAAATAGCCTTTCACTCTCTGTATTTTACCCCTGCCACCTTCAGAATTTGAGAGTATCCCAGTCAACATTGTCAAAAGCTTTCTCTAAGTCTACAAATGCGACAAACGTAGGTTTGCCTTTCCTTAATCTAGCTTCTAAGATAAGTCGTAGGGTCAGTATTTCCTCACGTATTCCATCATTTCTACGGAATACAAACTGATCTTCCCCGAGGTCGGTTTCTACAAGTTTTTCCATTTGTCTGTAAAGAATTCGTGTTAGTATTTTGCAGTCGTGGCTTATTAAACTTATAGTTCGGTAATTTTCACATCTGTCAACACCTGCTTTCTTTGGGATTGGAATTATTATATTCTTCTTGAAGTCAGAGGGAATTTCGTCTGTCTCATACATCTTGCTCTCACCAGATGGTAGAGTTTTATTAGGCCTGGCTCTCCCAAGGCCATCAGTAGTTCTAATGGAATGTTGTCTACTCCCGGGGCCTTGTTTCGACTTAGGTCTTTAAGTGCTCTGTCAAACTCTTCACGCAGTATCGCATCTCCCATTTCATCTTCATCTACATCCTCTTCCATTTCCATAATATTGTCCTCAAGAACATCGCCCTTGTATAGACCCTCTATATACTCCTTCCACCGTTCTGCTTTCGCTTCTTTGCTTAGAAGTGGGTTTCCATCTGAGCTCTTGATATTCATGCAAGTGGTTCTCTTTTCTCCAAAGGTCTCTTTAATTTTCCTGTAGGCAGTATCTATCTTACCGCTAGTGATACATACTTCTACATCCTTACATTTGTCCTCTAGCCAACCCTGCTTAGCCACTTTGCACTTCCTGTACATCTCATTTTTGAGACGTTTGTATTCCTTTTTGCTCGCTTCATTTACTGCATTTTTATATTTTTATGTCTGGGATGAAAAACAAAATTAGGCAGACCCCATTATACGTACATATGTATTGTTTGTAAAGTCATCAATTACATAAAACTTAAATTTTCCTAAGAGGGTAGAATGATCTATACAATCAAACTCATTGCAAGGCTCGTAAAAATGCTTTGGTGTTATTTTGTTGTTTAATTCTCGTAATATTTGGTGAGTGAGTGTATAAATAGCATTGCCAGTCAAGCAAACCTTCTGGAATCCAAACAGTGGTATGCTAAGTAATTTCTTTCCACTTAAATACGAGTTTACTCTTCAGTACATTACTTTTCTGAATATTTTGGAAAAAGACATCACTAGGAAAACTGGACAATATTTAAGTCTTAACGTTTAACAACGGCATATTGTAATCTGTCTGTAAAAATTCCTCATGTCAGTAATACATTACACTTAATGCTATGGACATTACTTATTAAATTAGGTCAACTCTTGAGAATTTTGTCTGAAGTTGCATCAATACCGCATAAGATTCAGTTTTTGAGAACTTTTGTAATAATATAAATTTCAGTGAAGGATGCTGGTCATACTTCTAGTTGCTGAGTTTTGTGCAGTAACATTATTAATACACTCTCTCGCTTCTTGAACTGAACCATTTAATCCTATTTTTGCTGCAACATTTGGAAAGTGATTGTTAAAGCAATGTGCAGCTTGTGGATTATCAGTCACAACATTGTCATTCAGTGTACATTTAGCAGCACGTTGTGCACTTACTGGCTGCCCTCGCTGTCACATAGTTTTAATACCATTAATTTTCCCCATCAGAAATTTTAAAGAAATCTACGCTAAACCTATACAAACTACTTACTGTTTCTTCTTATCTGACAGTTACCCCAGATATCCCATAAATACCAGAAACTTTGTTAGAGGGTACCTGTAGACTGTTACAATTACGAGAGATGTTTCATGCAGTAACAGCTCACAAGGACTATTACAATTACCAGGAAAATATTCTTCATTAACAGCTCACAGTCACATGTTTCAGGTACTCATCTGTACAAAAATTTCTTGATTCAATATTTTGAATTTGTGCCCAACTTTTGCATATGTTACAACTCCATGTGGTTACATTGTGTTAAGTGGGGCACAGAAAATCTATCACTTCAGAATTTTCCACATCTTGTAGACATACGAGTGGCTCCTTTCAACATCACTGACACTAATATATGGAGGGGGGCCTATATCACTCATGTTTGCTGTGGTGGGAGAATTAAACTGCGGATCTTTCTTTGCAAAGGAACATTTGGAAAGTGTTTTTCTGCCTTGAATTTCGATTTTTGTGACATTCATAATGGTCTGGGCACTGAGTTTGACTTCACTAACACCCCTTACACACGACCACATTTTCTTTGTGTTTATGAGATTCTTTCGAAAAGATTGTGCTACAGTAGTTTCTGAAGGATTTATGCCCTTTTGACAGTCGTATAATTTCGTTTAGTATCTCTTTGTCTACAGCCCTACACTTTAACAACTATTGTGCAGTAGTCTCTGTTTCTTTAAAGAGACTGTTTATTGTGGATGGTCTCCTCCATCACGACCTTTACTACTATGTGTGTACATATTAGTGTCCAGTGCTTGGACAACCATTCTTCCAATCGTGAGCCACAGTTTCTCTACATACTCTTGCCAAGAACTAAATATTTCGAGTACTTCTTTTCCTCTGTCACACATTTCTGCTGTTGTGCCAATTTTAAACTTAGCCTGACCAGTAGAAGTAACTGAATGTTGTAATTGTACAGATTCTACCGTGCAATTTACTTGTTTTTTTTTGTAATATATTGATGGCACCCTACTATTCTTATTGGTCTAGGATTAGTCTTTACCCTATGTTCTGGCGTTACCACAAGCGCCGGAATGAAGATGAGGAACGCAAGAGAAGAGAAGGCGGTGAAACGACATCGGCCAGTGGTGCGCTGTTTAGGACTGCACCACGACAGTATCGGCCTCTACAAGAGGAGAACATAAGCACCGCACCGCTCCTGCCTGCCTCGGCCGCTCAGTATCAGGACAGTATACGGACCGGACAGGCTTAGCAGAGAACGCTACGATAGCAGTTATTAGTGATCCGCAAACTGAGTGTCAAACGTGCATGAACATTGTATACAGCAAAGGACTCTGACTTACGTTGCATGTCGCCCATCACTTGCGACAACGTTGTAAATTGAAAGTTAAGTATTATCAGTTTTCTCGTTTGAATAAAAACTATTAATGTGACTTTGCTTGAATTGTATAGCATTCTGAGAAAGAATCCTTTACGCGCCCTGAGATGAGTGGGCAAGACCCCACACCCTACATATCCTCAATAGGTCACTTAGGAAATTAATCCGTTAGGACCAATTAAATAATTTTTGTCTAACATCTGAGGTCAGTCAGCCGTAGTATGGCTTGTCAGATCACGATCCTCCCCCTGTGTCACACGGTGTGTGTGCACATTGCTACCCCATGACTTTTGTCACCTCAGTGTGGATGTCTACACTTGTTTCCCTGTGCCCCCCTTTTACTTTCACTGCACGGCGTATTGTACACGGAACCGAAGAACTGGCAAGCACAATGCGTCATGCGGTGGAAATCGCCACTCAGTGGCATCCGACAATGCCAGCGCAGCTCCCATGGGTGAACTGATGGTGCGAGCAGTCCAGCCCATTAGTTGCCAGATGCCAACCGTATACTTTAAACTGGCTTTAAAGTTTGCTCATTCACAATGTTCCGGAGGATGGCTCCCTAGATTTGGATCGGATGAAGCCGGTGGAAGTCGGTCGACTTCGTGCCAGTAGTGTTTTATGTCAGGTCAGGTCAATACCAACATTAGTAATCTAACATTACAGTACCTGTATATACCATAGCCATTATGAAGTGATTGTCGTCCCGCGCCACACGTATGTAGTAAGTATCACAACTGCGTCAGGAAATCACTACCGATGTATTGGGCTTTGGTACGCGAAGTTTGTTTATTTCGCTTCCCGCACCCCCCCTGAAAACTTAGAAGGAAGTTGTGAACGAAATATACATACGTGACAAAAACTAGTGCAAGTTCAATGAATTTTTTAGGGGGGGGGGGGGGAGTGGGGCACTGCGCAGTGTTGATGAGCGAAGTACCTCCACAGTCTTCTGTCACATTCAGTCGCGCTGCTCCTGATCATGTTTGTTACACAGTGCGACGTCAGTGCGCCAAGGGGCCAATAAGCCATACTGTATGCGATAGCTGATGAATGCAAATAGTATCGTCTATCTTGTTCTGTAACATGACCTTTGCACAGTGATCACTAAATCCCATTACCCTCCTTTGTATTACAGAGATGAATGTTGAATTGTTGTTTCTTATAGTTGCAGGTACTGATTTACAGCTAAATCGTGGCTTATGGGTCCACTTACACCTTGGGGGAACGGATCAGAATGAGCACGTGGGCTCACGAACGACCCCATACAGTAAAATGAGTGAGAAATATTCAGCATTATTTCACTGTAAGGTTTCAGAAACCTTTCCCACCAAAACTGCCAATTTTACAGTGGGACAAAAAGCACTTTGCACATGGTTGCACAGAAGATAAGCCCCGCTCAGAGCGACCACCGACACAAATGGAAACGTGTGAAGATTGCAGCGTCTGCCGAACGTTCGCCAAAAAAGTCTATTCATAAGTGGTCGCAGGGATTGGGAGTTACACACTCGATATTACAAAAGTATAAAAGAACAATATGAAGCTGAAGAAATTTAAGCCTTCGTTTGTAAACGCATGACAGTGACATGCAGGCTGGTGGAGTA
Organism: Schistocerca nitens; assembly: GCF_023898315.1. Taxonomy (NCBI): domain Eukaryota; kingdom Metazoa; phylum Arthropoda; class Insecta; order Orthoptera; family Acrididae; genus Schistocerca; species Schistocerca nitens. Next base: position 19,587,731 of record NC_064621.1, on the reverse strand, counting down.
ATGGTCGATGTCTTTGCAACTCTTCCTTCAAGGGGAAAAGTGGTTTTCCCCTGATGAGTGTGCAATATATCACAGTCCAAAAGGGAGAGACATTTATTTCTAGAGTAAAGAAAATCCTCATTTTTTTTGAAGAACTTGAAGGTAACCCAACATACGTCATGATCTGCGCTACAGTGTCAGCAACCCACTTGGTAGCTTCATATTTCGTTGACACTGCTGTGAATGACAATGCGAGTAGCTCATTCAGTTAAGCGATGGAGATATAGTGGCTACACACTACGTGTATTACCCATGAAGAGTAACTTTATCATTCATTTTGTGAATAACTGGTGTAGCATTGAAAAATACTCATATTAATAAGCGTAATACTTTGACTATAATGAGAGAGGTATGAAATAAAACACAAACGCAGTTTTTCCTTTATCTTCTTCTTCGCAGCTGTATACTATTTCCCAAACAAATCTTTTTGACATACAATAAATACCACACGTATCACCCTCAAGCCAATGGTTGCCTCACAGTACCCAAGTTTTTCATACGCACATTTAATCTGTTTCTCTTTCAGTTCAGCGTTCATGTGCAAAACAAAGGTACTGGTTCAAATCGTCAAAATGTACACTACGCACACATAGGAAATTTACAGCATCATTGTATGCAGAGTCTATGCTCGGCAACCAACGGTTCAATCTCTCCAAAGCAAGACTTAATGCAGAATTCATATTGTATAAGCTTTAACTGAGGTGTGCCTTAGATAAACACAGTTCTCACCCGATTTCACACACAGTGCACAGTTATCATACACTGTTGTAATAGATAGTGTCACACCAGTAAGATGAATGTCTGGGGGAGAACTAGTTGGACAATACTCTGCAGTCATCTGCTGATTGATGTAGCGCTCTGCATGACATATTTCGTCCCAGTCGAACTCGAAAATAGACACTTTAACAGCCTTCGATGCATTTTCAATTTCTATTCTCGCATGCAAGCCCCAGACATGATGTGCTTCTATACCAACGTTTACACGTTTCATTCCATAGGGAGTTAAATTATATGTAGAACTGAAAAGCATGGATACACTCGATGCATTCTTATCCACAGCATCTGCACTCTGTGCCTGCAATAGCACAGGGATGTTCTGCTGGCATGGGCCGTATGTTGTTCCTCCATCTTGCTGTTGTTTAGGACCAGCATTCGATGTGTTGAGAGCAGATTGCGTGTCCTCATCACACAAATCGATGAATGGGACAGACAACAAAAGCTGCTTGTCCTGCTCCAGCAAGTGAGCTATGTGCGCTACAGGGTCCCAAGTGGTTGCTAAAGGTTCAGGCATGCTGGAGGTTGTTGCTGCGCAGGTCGAGAGGTCGGTGCAGGTCTCCACAAGATGGCAGCCGAGGTTGCTACAGGTCCGGACGTGGCAGAGATCAACATGTCGGCGCTCGACGCTCTGGGCTTGGGTTCGTTGAGTGCTACTGCTGGACAAAGACGAGGAAGCATTACATATGGACCAAGACACGAAAACAACCAATAATAATAATAATGGTTACTACAAATATTGGAAATATACAAAGTAGATCCTAAATTGATACAGTTCCTAAACATAGTAATGAAAAATTGGAAAACCACACTTAATATCCAAAAAAATTCAAATAATATCACATCACAACCAATACAGATTCAGCGTGGAATATACCAAGGAGACTCATTAAGCCCTTTCTGGTTCTACTTTGCTCTGAACCCACTATCCAACATGCTAAATATACAAGTTGTTGTTGTTGTTGTTGTTGTCTTCAGTCCTGAGACTGGTTTAATGCAGCGCTCCATGCTACTCTATCCTGTGCAAGCTTCTTCATCTCCCAGTACTTACTGCAACCTACATCCTTCTGAGTCTGCTTGGTGTATTCATCTTCTTGGTCTCCCTCTATGGTTTTTACCCTCCACGCTGCCCTCCAACGCTAAATTTGTGATCCCTTGATGCCTCTGAACATGTCCAACCAACCGGCCCCTTCTTCTTGTTAAGTTGTGCCACAAACTCCTCTTCTCCCCAATTCTATTCAATTCCTCCTCATTAGTTATGTGATCTACCCATCTAATCTTCAGCATTCTTCTGTAGCATCACATTTCGAAAGCTTCTATTCTCTTCTTGTCCAAACTAGTTATCGTCCATGTTTCACTTCCATACATGGCTACACTCCATACAAATAGTTTCAGAAACGACTTCCTGACACTTAAATCTATACTCGATGTTAACAAATTTCTCATCTTCAGAAATGCTTTCCTTGCCATTGCCAGTCTACATTTTATATCCTCTCTACTTCGACCATCATCAGTTATTTTGCTCCCCAAATAGCAAAACTCCTTTACTACTGTAAGTGTCCCATTTTGCAGCCGTGACTTATTAAACTGATAGTTCGGTAATTTTCACATCTGTCAACATCTGCTTTCTTTGGGATTGGAATTATTATATTCTTCTGGAAGTCTGAGGGTATTTCACCTGTCTCATACATCTTGCTCACCAGATGGTAGAGTTTTGTCAGGACTGGCTCTCCCAAGGCCGTCAGTAGTTCTAATGGAATGTTGTCTACTCCCGGGGCCTTGTTTCGACTTAGGTCTTTAAGTGCTCTGTCAAACTCTTCACGCAGTATCATATCTCCCATTTCATCTTCATCTACATCCTCTTCCATTTCCATAATATTGTCCTCGAGTACATCGCCCTTGTATAGACCCTCTATATACTCCTTCCACCTTTCTCCTTTCCCTTCTTTGCTTAGAACTGGGTTTCCATCTGAGCTCTTGATATTCATACAAGTAGTTCTCTTTTCTCCAAAGATCACTTTAATTTTTCTGTAGGCGGTATCCACCTTACCCCTAGTGAGATAAGCCTCTACATCCTTACATTTGTCCTCTAGCCATCCCTGCTTAGCTATTTTGCACTTCCTGTCAATCTCATTTTTGAGACGTTTGTATTCCTTTTTGCCTGCTTCATTCACTGCATTTTTATATTTTCTCCTTTCATGAATTAAATTCAATATTTCTTCTGTTACCCAAGGATTTCTACTAGCCCTCGTCTTTTTACCTAATTAATCCTCTGCTGCCTTCACTACTTCATCTCTCAAAGCTGCCCATTCTTCTTCTACAGTATTTCTTTCCCCCATTCCTGTGAATTGTTCCCTTATGGTCTCCCTGAAACTCTGTACAACCTCTGGTTTAGTCAGTTTATCCAGGTGACATCTCCTTAAATTCCCACCTTTTTGCAGTTTCTTCAGTTTTAATCTACAGTTCATGACCAATAGATTGTGGTCAGAGTCCACATCTGCCCCTGGAAATGTCTTACAATTTAAAACGTGGTTCCTAAATCTCTGTCTTACCATTATATAATCTATCTGATACCTTTTAGTATCTCCAGGATTCTTCCATGTATACAACCTTCTTTTATGATTCTTGAACCAAGTGTTAGCTATGATTAAGTTATGCTCTGTGCAAAATTCTATCAGACGGCTTCCTCTTGCATTTCTCTCCCCCAATCCATATTCACCCACTGTTTCCCTCTTTCCCTTTTCGTACTCTCGAAGTCCAGTCACCCATGACTATTAAATTTTCGTCTCCCTTCACTACCTGAATAATTTCTTTTATCTCATCATTCATTTCATCAATTTCTTCGTCATCTGCAGAGCTAGTTGGCATGTAAACTTGTACTACTGTAGTAGGCATGGGCTTCGTGTCTATCTTGGCCACAATAATGCGTTCACTATGCTGTTGGTAGTAGCTTACCCGCACTCCTATTTTGTTATTCATTATTAAACCTACTCCTGCATTACCACTATTTGATTTTATTTATTTTTATTTATTTATGCATTTATTTTACCTGGCAAGATTAGGGCCTTCAGGCCCTCTCTTACACCTAACCAGGCATACTCAGATTCAACAAATTTCAGTTTCTACAGAACATTAAGGACATATAACATGTTATACAGTATTAATGTTAAAGAAAAAAATAGAGATTATAAAAGTAGTACAATGATAATTCTAACAATCAAAAAATAATTATAACAATCAAGAATAATAATAATAATAATAATAATAATAAATAATCAAAAATAACAGGATACCCCAGTCAGAATTAGAAAATATTAAACAACAAGTACAACAAGTACTGGAACAAAATAATGTGCAATCAGAAGAAGAAGAAAATACAGTAATGGACTCAAACATCCCAGAGCAAACAAACAAAGAACAACACGCACCAATTAAACAATCAGAGGAAAACGAAATCTTAAGACAGCCACCAGAACAAGCACAAATAGAACACGAAGTGACACAGATGCTAGATATAGAAGAAAAATTTCAGCTAACATATATAGAATACAAAGACACAAATACAGACATTAGACCATTCTTGCATAGACCACCAAATAACCCACAAGTCGAAACAACAATAAAAACTATCAACACAATCATACACAACAAAATAAATGAAAACACAACTATGGAAGAGTTACAACTACTGGTTTATATAGGAGCACTCACTACACTAAATATACACACTAGACAGAGATCAGAACCAACCAACACACAGAAGAAACCCACAAAACCAGCATGGCAACACAGGCTACAGATCAGAATAGAAAAACTGAGAAAAGACATCGGACAGCTAACACAATTTATAAGAAATGAAATCTCGGAAAAAAAACGAAAAAGGTTAGGTAAAATCTCACAACAAGAAGCGACAGAGCAATTAGACGAAAAGAAGCAGAAATTACAAGCATTAGCCAAACGACTCAGAAGATACAAAAAAAGTGAAAATAGAAGGAAACAAAACCAAACATTCAACACAAACCAAAAGAAATTTTACCAGACAATAGATAACACACACATTAAAATAAACAATCCACCAAACATAACAGACATGGAACACTTCTGGAGCAACATATGGTCAAACCCGGTACAACATAACAGGCATGCACGGTGGATACAAGCAGAAACAGACACATACAAGATGATACCACAAATGCCTGAAGTGATAATTTTGCAACATGAAGTCACCCAAGCAATTAATTCTACTCACAATTGGAAAGCCCCTGGAAATGATAAAATAGCAAATTTCTGGTTAAAGAAGTTCACCTCAACACATTCACATCTAACTAAATTATTTAACAGTTACATTGCAGACCCATACACATTCCCTGATACACTTACACATGGAATAACTTATCTGAAACCTAAAGATCAAGCAGACACAGCGAACCCAGCTAAATATCGCCCCATAACATGCCTACCAACAATATACAAAATATTAACTTCAGTCATTAAACAGAAATTAATGACACATACAACACAGAACAAAATTATAAATGAAGAACAAAAAGGCTGTTGCAAAGGAGCACGAGGATGTAAAGAGCAACTGATAATAGATGCAGAGGTGACATATCAAGCTAAAACTAAACAAAGGTCGCTACACTACGCATACATTGATTACCAAAAAGCTTTTGATAGTGTACCCCACTCATGGTTACTACAAATATTGGAAATATACAAAATAGATCCTAAATTGATACAGTTCCTAAACATAGTAATGAAAAATTGGAAAACCACACTTAATATCCAAACAAATTCAAATAATATCACATCACAGCCAATACAGATTAAGCGTGGAATATACCAAGGAGACTCATTAAGTCCTTTCTGGTTCTGCCTTGCTCTGAACCCACTATCCAACATGCTAAATAATACAAATTATGGATACAATATTACTGGAACATACCCACACAAAATCACACATTTGCTATACATGGATGATCTAAAACTACTGGCAGCAACAAATCAACAACTCAACCAATTACTAAAGATAACAGAAGTATTCAGCAATGATATAAGTATGGCTTTTGGAACAGACAAATGTAAGAAAAATAGCATAGTCAAGGGAAAACACACTAAACAAGAAGATTACATATTGGATAACCACAGCGACTGCATAGAAGCGATGGAAAAAACGGATGCCTATAAATATCTAGGATACAGACAAAAAATAGGAATAGATAATACAAATATTAAAGAAGAACTAAAAGAAAAATATAGACAAAGACTAACAAAAATACTGAAAACAGAATTGACAGCAAGAAACAAGACCAAAGCTATAAATACTTATGCCATACCAATATTGACCTACTCATTTGGAGTAGTGAAATGGAGTAACACAGACCTAGAAGCACTCAATACACTTACACGATCACAATGCCATAAATATAGAATACATCACATACATTCAGCAACAGAAAGATTCACATTAAGCAGAAAGGAAGGAGGAAGGGGATTTATCGATATAAAAAACCTACATTATGGACAGGTAGACAATTTAAGAAAATTCTTTATAGAACGAGCAGAAACTAGCAAAATACACAAAGCAATCACTCATATAACTACATCGGCTACACCACTACAATTTCATAACCACCTCTACAACCCTTTAGACCACATAACATCAACAGATACGAAGAAAGTAAATTGGAAAAAGAAAACACTTCATGGCAAGCACCCGTATCATCTAACACAGCCACACATCGATCAAGACGCATCCAACACATGGCTAAGAAAAGGCAATATATACAGTGAGACAGAAGGATTCATGATTGCAATACAGGATCAAACAATAAACACCAGGTATTACAGCAAGCATATTATTAAAGATCCCAATACCACAACAGATAAATGCAGACTTTGTAAACAACAAATAGAAACAGTAGATCACATCACAAGCTGATGTACAATACTAGCAAATACAGAATACCCCAGAAGACATGACAATGTCGCAAAAATAATACATCAACAGCTTGCCTTACAACATAAACTTTTAAAACAACAAGTTCCTACATACAAGTATGCACCACAAAATGTACTGGAGAATGATGAATACAAATTATACTGGAACAGAACCATTATAACAGATAAAACAACGCCACATAACAAACCTGACATCATACTCACCAATAAAAAGAAGAAATTAACACAACTAATCGAAATATCCATACCCAATACAACAAATATACAAAAGAAAACAGGAGAAAAAATTGAAAAATACATCCAACTGGCTGAGGAAGTCAAAGACATGTGGCATCAGGATAAAGTTGACATCATACCAATTATAGTATCAACTACAGGAGTCATACCACACAATATCCACGAGTACATCAACGCAATACAGCTACATCCAAACACATATATACAACTACAGAAATCCGTAATTATTGATACATGTTCAATTACCCGAAAGTTCCTAAATGCAATATAACACATACCGTACAGTTAATAGGAAGTGACGCTTGATCAAGGTCCGCGTCACTTTCCATTCTCAACCAGACTTAACGTCTGAGAAAGTAAAGAAATAATAATAATAATAATAATAATAATAATAATGACTATGTATATGAAAGTAAACATATTTTTGTGTTTATAACCCTGTGTTTACCTGACCACAAGTCTTGTTCCTTCTGCCACCGAACTTCACTAATTCCCACTATATCTAACTTCTACCTACCCATTTCCCTTTTTAAATTTTCTAACCTACCTGCCAGATTAAGGGATCTGACACTCCACGCTCCAATCCGTAGAACGCCAGTTTTCTTTCTCCTGATAACGACGTCCTCCTGAGTAGCCCCTGCCCGGAGATCCGAATGGGGAACTATTTTACCTCTGGAATATTTTACCCAAGGGGACGCCATCATCATTTAACCATACTGTAAAGCTGCATGCCCTCGGGAAAAATTACGGCTGTAGTTTCCCCTTGCTTTCAGTCGTTCGCAGTACCAGCACAGCAAGGGCGTTTTGGTTAGTGTTACAAGGCCAGATCAGTCAATCATCCAGACTGTTGCCCCTGCAACTACTGAAAAGGCTGCTGCCCCTCTTCAGGAACCACACGTTTGTCTGGCCTCTCAACAGATACTCCTCCATTGTGGTTGCACCTACGGTACGGCCATCTGTATCGCTGAGGCACGCAAGCTTTCCCACCAATGGCAAGGTCCATGGTTCATGGGAGTAGGATATACAAATTATGGATACAATATTATGGATACGATATATCACAATGCCACAAATATAGAATACATCACGTACATTCAGCAACAGAAAGATTCACATTAAGCAGAAAGGAAGGAGGAAGGGGATTTATCGACATAATAAACCTACATTATGGACAGGTAGACAATTTAAGGAAATTCTTTATAGAACGAACAGAAACTAGCAAAATACACAAAGCAATCACTCATATAAATACATCGGCTACACCATTGCAATTTCATAACCACTTCTACAGCCCTTTAGATCACATAACATCAACAGATACGAAGAAAGTAAATTGGAAAAAGAAAATACTACATGGCAACCACCCATATCATCTAACACAGCCACACATCGATCAAGACGCATCCAACACATGGCTAAGAAAAGGCAATATGTACAGTGAGATGGAAGGATTCATGATTGCAATACAGGATCAAACAATAAACACCAGATATTACCGCAAGCATATTATTAAAGATCCCAATACCACAACAGATAAATACAGACTTTGCAAACAACAAATAGAAACAGTAGATCGCATCACAAGCGGATGTACAATACTAGCAAATACAGAATACCCCAGAAGACATGACAATGTAGCAACTTGACATACAACATAAACTAATAAAACAACACGTTCCCACATACAGGTATGCACCACAAAATGTACTGGAGAATGATGAATTCAAATTATACTGGAACAGAACCATTATAACAGATAAACAACACCACATAACAAACCTGACATCATAGTCACCAATAAAAAGAAGAAATTAACACAACTAATCGAAATATCCATACCCAATACAACAAATATACAGAAGAAAAAAGGAGAAAAAATTGAAAAATACATCGAACTGGCTGAGGAAGTCAAGGACATGTGGCATCAGGATAAAGTTGAGATAATACCAATTATACTATCAACTACAGGAGTCATACCACACAATATCCACCAGTCCATCAACGCAATACAGCTACATCCAAACTTATATATACAGCTACAGAAATCTGTAATTATTGATACACGTTCAGTTACCCGAAAGTTCCTAAATGCAATGTAAGATATACCGTACAGCTAAAAGAAAGTCACGCTTGATCAATGTCTGTGTCACTTTCCATTTTTAACAAGACATAACGTCTGAGACAGGAAAGAAATAATAATAATAATAATAATAATAATACTGCTAACCACAGAGAAAAATGTGATGTGGGATACTTACTTTTCCGTTTCTTCCTGCTCTGCAGGGCTGTGTTGGACTGCTCTTGATGCTTCATGGTTCTTCTTCTGTTGCTACTGGCTGACAGAGCAAGACTGAGGTCCCAGAGCTTCTGAGTTTGCCCTTACCCCCTCCAATGACTTACCAGGTACCGCCATCCTACTGGGTGAAGTCTAACACGTGACTGGATTAAGGGTTCCTATTGGTCCCTGCCATCCCTCCCCCCCCCCACCTCCCATCAGACCGCCACCTTGGATTACGTCACGGGAGAGATAACGGCGTCCTCTGGTGGCAGTACCATGTACTTGGTCAGTTGGACTCCAGACCTCATGGTGAACACAATGGATGGAGCTACTGCCTCAAATTGTATAATAAACACTGTGTGCAAAATAAAGACTTATGTCCATCCTTCCTATCCGGCACAGGCTGAGTCCTTTTCCCGCCAATTTCTAGGAAGAGGTGGCGGTCAGATAGCTTAGGTTAGTGGAGGTAGCCCAAGTGACCTATTTTCCCGCCATTTCCTTGGGTTATTGGAGGTAGCTGTGGTGAGTAGCATTGTCCTACTGGAATTTGAACTTACCGCCATTTTCTGTGGGAGGGGGGGGGGTTAGGTTAGTGGAGGTAGCTCATTTGACCTATCTTCCCGCCAAAATTTGAACTTCCCCCATGACGTCATTGCGACGGTGCCATATCTGTCGCCACCATCTTTGATCCACCGTCTCGAATAAATTTGGCAACAGTGGAGAGTGGGGTGACGTCCTTGTTGCTCTACTACTAGTGCCTACTTCACCATGTTATGCGATCGGTTAATTCCACATCTGCAAGAGCGGGACTACTCGGTCGTATACGGTTCCAGATGGATTGGACGTGGCTTTGTCCACTTACCTCCATCTTAGGAGTGGCCACCCCAGAATTCTGGTCTGTCATCTTGTGATAATGCATTATGGGAGTTCATTAAACAGAAGACTGCTGACACACACTACAAGACAGTTGGAGAACTTAAGGAGGTGCATTTATTGCCATCAAGCTAGGAACGTTGAGGAGAATTTCACATCGTTCGTGGAAGAGAATCGTACTATTTTACGAAAAGTGAGCCACGGTGATCAACGCGAGTGGTCGCTTTGATTCGGCAAGTAGATCTTTGCGAGAATTTCGAGAAGTCGAGGAGAGAAAGTAGCCGCGAGAGGTCGGGGATGCGGCGTGAACGAGGAGATGGTGCAGACTGCGGTCGCGAGAGAGAGCTGTGGTGAGTGCTGCGGGCAAGCGCGGGGTGCGCAGACTGACCCAGGGGCAGTCGGCTGCTGCTGCTGCTGCTGCTGCTGCTGCTCTGTCCTTCACTGAAGTGAAGTGGAGCTGTCAAGTGGCGGCCTCGTGTCTGTTCATACACAGACCGTGGGAACAATTACGGCAATTGTAAATGGTGGGCCTTGCTGTGCAGCACACAAGCTTGAGTGTAACGACTGCTGTAAAGCGGCGAGTTGAATCGAGCTTAATGCTTGGAACTGCGTATGTTCGTTAAAGGCCTCGCAAGTGCAGTAGGTTCAAGCATACATTTGCTTCTGACTTTGTGGTAAGCTTGGTCAGCTGAATCACATGATCTAGCATTCATAACTGTAAACACTCCCTTGCCATGTCATGTTTGCTGTAATTACATACATTGAACCTTATTAGTGCAGACTGGCAGCAACTTGGTACATTCAGATTTCACTGCCAGATAATGGAGTTTAACCTTGAGTCAATGCTCATACGACAAGCACCCTTTTAAGCAATATAAGCTTTCAGTATGACCATTGGGACTTGTAATTAATTGACTTTCCCTCCATGTTGCTGGGCAATTCAATTTGTTTATGGCGGTCCAAATAGCCTGTGCCGATCAGTTGATGGAGGACGGAAACTCCACAATCCAGTAACCGTGTCTGTAATAATACTGTGACAAAGGAGAGTGGGCTGGCACCTTGGCCTTGGATTATTATGGACGAACATATCCATATAACAGTTGTGTTAAAGTTATTATGCTTAAAGGTTTGTTAAAGTGCCTTACTTAATTTGCTTGCCACTTGGCAACTGAACTGTATTTAAGCGTATGCCTAGCAGTATTTTCTTACATTCTGTGCGAGTGTACGAAATACACTTGATCACGTTTTAATCTCTGTAAATTATTACTAGCCAGTTATTGAATATGGGTTTTACGATTTTAGGCAGTTTTGTGTCTTGAGAAATGACTGTTTCTAAAATGAAATTTTATTTGTGATGGCATTCTTGTTATAAAAAATATGATCAGTTATTTTCTTAACCTCAGTATTTCAGTATTTGTTAGCGTCAAGTTTTGGCACGAATTCGGTCACTTGCTAGTAGTTCACGATGTTGAGTGCCTTAATAATGGCTGAATATATAAATCAAACATCTTACTTAAAATGCCATTTTCTTGGGATTTGTTAGTTATTTACGATACAGTGTTTTTTAAGAAAATTCTTGTCCTTTTTGTAAGAGATCATTATTTTAAATACATCTGAGACTGTTCAAGTTGAGTAAGATCTGGAAAAAAATTCCTTAACATTTTATTACCCCAAATACGTGCTATATCAAATACGTGCTGTATCAAATTAAGCTTACCAACTGTTAAATAAATTTTCTGTTAACAGTTTTTAACTGTGAATGGTGTTGCTTTTGTTACCCTTCCATACCACAGCCCTTGGGCTGACGTTTACCTTCCCCCTGGTAAGATGTTCAGACAGACACTCTGGAACACTTCACAAAGAACAGGCACTCTACCTGAAAGCTGTTTCCTGCCATGACACCACATTACTGCAATGAGACCATCTATGAATACACAGACAGGTCATAAGGGGTGATGGGGCTTTGTGATAACTCTGTACAAAAGGAAGCGTAATGGACGCAATAATAAATGAAAGATGCCACATTTGTAATGTCTTAGGTTTTCCAAGGAGCCTGAGAGATATGAAAGATCACAATAAGAACAGTTTAGTGATGATTTCCCTGTAAGTCTGTAACCTACTGACATAGTGAAAATTAACGAGCCAAATTGGTTAGTCATTGGTAGAAGACATGATCTCTTGCCCAAAGGTTTCGTATACCCATACAATAACGTGAATATCTTTAGGCAGACCAGATTATTAACATGGAAAACTGGTACAGAATGGAGTGGTTACATTATTTGACGTTCCGATAAGAGAAGAATGCTCTACAGCCGTCATAAATAGTCGTCAAAAGCTACAAAACTGGTCCGCAATGTAGAGGAAGTCAGTTTCATAATTATTGCTAGAGGAGAGGCGGAACCATCAGACCTCAAGACATTAAAGCTTTACGCAGTCGTATTTGGAGATGAAGTATTTACATTGAATAAGACTATTCACATGTTGGAAAATCGATTGCAGTGAAAGAACCTGAAAATCATCAGATCTTATTCAAAATTGTTATGTGACAAAGGAAATAACTATCATATGAAAGCAAACAGCCACAGAAATACAATGAAGCGCCAAAGACACATGTACAGTCACGCATATTCAAATACAGAAGTACACTATGCGATCAGAAGTATCCGGACACATGGCTGAAAATTACTTTCAAGTTCGTGGCGCTCTCCATCGGTAATAATGCAATTCAGTATGGTGTTGGCCCACCCTTAGCTTCCACTTTCGCAAGTATACATTCCATCAGGTGCTGGAAGGTTTCTTGGGGAATGGCAGCCCATTCTTCACAGAGTGCTGCACTGAGAAGAAGTATTGATGTCAGTCGTTGAGGCCTGCACGAAGTTGACGTTCCAAAACATCCTAAATGTGTTCTATAGGATTCAAGTCAGGACTCTGTGAAGGTCAGTCCATTACAGGGATGTTATTGTCGTGTAATGTAGTGTAACCACTCCGAGAGAGGCCATGCATTATGAACAGGTGCTCGATCGTGTTGAAAGATACAATCTCCATCGCTGAATTGCTCTTCAACAGTGGGAAGCAAGAAGGTGCTCAAAACATCAGTGAAGGCCTGTGCTGCGATAGTGCCACGCAAACCAGCAAGGGGTGCAAGCCCCCTCCATGAAAAACACGACCACACCATAACACCACCGCCTCCGAATTTTACTGTTAGCACTACACACCCTGGCAGATGACGTTCACCGGGCATTAGCCATACCCACACCCTATCATCGGATCGCTATATTGTGTACCGTGATTCGTAACTCCACACAACGTTTTTCCACTGTTCAATCGTCCAATGTTTACCCTCCTTACACTAACCGAGGCGTCGCTTGGCATTTACCAGCCCGATATGTAGCTTATGAGCAGCCGCTCGACCATAAAATCCAAGTTTTCTCGCCTTTCGCATGTCATAGTACTTGCAGTGGAATTCCTGTGTGATGGTCTGGATAGATGTCTGCCTATTACACATTACAACCCTCTTCAACTGTCGGCGTTCTGTCAGTCAACAGACAACGTCGGCCTGTACGCTTTTGTGCTGTACGTGTCGTTTCACGTTTCCATTTCACTATCACATCGGAAACAGTGGACATAGGGATGTTTAGGGGTGTGGAAATCTCGCCTAGAGACGTATGACACAAGTGAGACCCAATTGCCTGACCACGTTCGAAGTCCGTGAGTTCCCATTCTGCTCTCTCACGATGTATAATAACTACTGAGGTCGCTGATATGCAGTACCTGGCATTAGCTGGCAGCACAATGCACCTAATATGAAAAACGTATGTTTTTGGGGGTGTCAAGATACTTTTGTTCACATAGTAAACAAGCAGAATACGGCAACGCCTATAGAAAACAACAAGTGTCTGGCGCAGTTGTTAGATTGGTTATCAAGATTTCAGTGAGTTTCAACGTGGTGTTGCGGTCGGCGCACGAGCGATGGGACACAGCAGGGGGCTGGGTCCTGGGAGCCGTCCCCGATGCGTGCATATACACACACATAGAGAAAACAGAGTAAACGCTCTCCGAATGTGGAAGTTGAGTACAGTGCTATATTACGTCTCCCGATCAGTGCATTTGGGCTGGGTGTTGGCGGCTGTGCTACATTTACAGGCAATTTTAGAACACAAAAATGGCTCTGAGCACTATGCGACTTAACTTCTGAGGTCATCAGTCGCCTAGAACTTAGAACTAATTAAACCTAACTAACCTAAGGACATCACACACATCCATGCCCGAGGCAGGATTCGAACCTGCGACCGTAGCGGTCGCTCGGCTCCAGACTGCAGCGCCTAGAACCGCACGGCCACTCCGGCCGGCTTAGAACACATAACCAGATGTTATGTCGTGATCACATGGATAGATTGATCTAAAATTGATAGAACTGCGTAAAATGACGCGGGGATAAGTATATAAATTGACAGAATACACACCGAAATGCTGTGAAATTGAGGAAGTACTTGCGTATCTTCTGGTTCACCCCGAACAACTTGCAAATGAGAGCAAGTATGCGGCAACAGGAGGAATCCGGGAAAACGTAGACATCGAAACGAAGGGAATGACGGAGGTAATTAGTTTTCTTTTCCGTCGAGGCAGTATTATACTGTACGTCTGTTGAGGTACCAGAGATACACGCGGGTTGACTACGGTATTTGATGCTTTTCAGGAGGATAGAGAACCATTCACCTCTAAACTCACTTGCATCTGCGTTAAAGGATAACAGAGAGTGGACAGGGTGATCGATCGAGATGGAGCTGTAACGAGGTACGGTTTAATGATTGACTGATTCATTCTAGAGAAAGAGAAGTTGCTGCATGTCAGTTTTTTTCCAGTGTTCTGTCCGGATGCATCAGTCGAGTGAAATACCCTGCATTTTACTCGTATACAGTCACGTGTTCTGTATGCGATTTGAAGCACTAGCTACTTGCGATCGTTAACGGTAAACCTGTCGGTCATCAGAGGACTTCCATCTCATGTGTAATGAAGCTTGACACATTCCTGTAAACGAACTTTCATTTATCTCATGTATTCCATCCACCCTATGGCATCCTGGGTGTAAAATCGAGACTTCAGCGTTCATAACTAAGTTAGCGATAGGAGCTTGTGAGGCGTTGCAGTTCCCGTGTACACATTCGCCCGACAGATGTGCTGTTTAAAGAGTTAGTGATGGAAAGACGTAATTTTCACTTGTCGGACGCTGCTGCTATGCATTTATTTGTTTCCTTGTAGGGTGTACGCCCCGCTACTAACGATCATTTTATGTAGGTCCGATGCAGGCATTGTATAATTTCTGGACAGTGTTCGCATGTGAACAGTGGACACTGTACGTCTCCGGAAAGCTATATTGTGCTCGTATCATGCAGAGCAAGTGTTTTATGATTCGATAACATAGTTTTTCATAGAGAAACCGGGAAGGAGGATGTAGTCATGCGCCTGAAATATATTTCTCACAAAGCAATATTAACAATGCTACAGTCCATACGTCTGATGGGTCGTAAACGCAGGTGATCTATCATTATAGGCCCGTTTTAAGTGCAGAACGTTGTAGCTTTAGGAGTGCGTGTCTTTATGTTCTCTCTTACCAATATCTTCCCGGTACCGGTCCTAGACTCTAGAGCAGTTCTTTAGAGTTGATAGCTTGGTTGATTTACGTAAAAATGCGTCGAACTCCATCCGTCTGAAGCTCCATCGTCTATAAAAATTACTTCGTATCTTGTTCTCCTTAACTGTCTGCTATTACATGACAGCACTTTGAAATCTGTTTCTATACATCGATAAGGAGTACTAAGTTCCTCGACATGGACGCATCTCGAGATGCGTGAGGACTCGGAAAGCTCCATTCATTCACGAGAGGTGGAGTGTAGCGGTCTTCTTCTGGTCGGTTGCAGATTAATTCACTAACGGTGTTGCGTGGCGGGTTGGTCAATGACAATGTGAGGAGGGTCTTTCACTCTCTAATTTTACCCTAAGAAAGCGAGAATGCTCTGTGACTCACATACGCAGAGAGATAGATCGTAAATTAAACACTATGCTTGATGTGATAGAAATATGTGGAGCGCTGTCTGGTATACTCTGATGTTTATCTGTTCGAGAATTAACGCTGAATGGATGAACTGCACAGTCATCTATCCATGTTCGCACTGATAGTCGCAAAGTGGAGAAGGGGTGGTTTAGCTATGATACTGAATTGGGGAGACATACTGTCACACCACTGGCCAGTGTTGAAGTTAGTGTAAAATCGTTCACGCTATCAACTGTGATGTTTATTATTAGAGTACATGGATGTTGTCTTTCCCATCCCATCCGTGCATTGGTTACCACATAATGATTGACTGATATTGCTTGTTTGAATTGGGGAAAAAGTTTTCGTGGGTGGACAGCAACTTCTGGGGTGGATAGCGCCAAAACACTGATCGCGTACATGAGTGCAATATGAGGAATGAGTCGAAATGGAACGCAAAGTCATGCGCTATTACGTCAGTGTGAGAGACGAGTATAAATGTAGAGCTCGTGAATGACATTCGAACTGTAGTTTCGAGACCTACACCAACGTGGCAAAATTCTTCCAGTTTGCTTACGTTGTAATTGTCTTTTACGTAAAATAAACCAATGTGTGGCATGTTATGCTATCGGCTGTAAGAATATCATTTACACCATGGAACGTCTAATTTCCTGTGAAAGGCTGTAGATCAGAACTTCTAAATGTCAGTTTAGAACCTGACACTGGTCTCGAAGTCGTGGCAGAAAAACGAAATGTTTGGCATTGTACAAAAGCGTGTTAGAAAACAGAGTTTGAACCAGGACCACAGGGAGGGTCTCATGTGACTTAGTATAGTCTGTGGAATAAGATCATTTACCTAGAGTACAGCTGGTCAATCTTTAAAGTGGCCTCTGCACCCCGAGTATATTTAATAGGCGTTAGTAGCAGTAGCAGTCTGAGGTGTAAATCCGGTGAGGAACTTGGTAAACAGGAATGCTTGGATGGCTGCAAGCTTCGCTATTCTGGGGAAGCATTGCGAAATGCGTCATTGAGCCCGCGTCGGTGCCTAGATGACTTCTAAATGGGATGAACTTTTATAGTTGGTGATTTTTCTATGTTACGGGTAGAGAGTAACGATGATAGCATGTTGGGCTGATTGATTTGAATGGACGTGGATCTGTAGTACTTGTATGTAGTTTGGGGACGTACAACATTGCGCGCATTTCCACTGAATGGTCAAAACACTGTCCTGTTGCACTAACTCAGTTCGTTCTGTTTCTACTCTGGTTGCAGAAGGTGGTGGGTATGTTTTTCTCCGACTTCTGCTCAGTTCAGACTTAAATTCGAATGATCACATGCGGAAAGCTGTAGAAATGGGAGCAGTTGCAAGATGCGTATGGGGTGACTAAAACCACGTTGCAATTTTACTGTAGCAGCTATGTTCCGGAAAGGTGACTCGTTTCGAGATATGAGAGTCCCAGAAATATGATTCACTTGTGGGTGTGATCGGATGCAGCTATGTGCTTGAATGGAGAGACCTGATTCCAAATGATTGACATCATTTCTAGCGGATAACGTAACACTAGAGATCTGAGAAGCTAGTGTACATTTTTCTTCTTATGACCTCAATCGGCACATCATCTACTGCTGCTGTTTGTGTTGCTTCTCAATCAGCCATCGCCTATAACTCAGTGGATATATGGCAGAACCTCTGATATGGTATCGAGACAGAATGCGCTAGAAGTACTATAGAATTACATAATTGGGGTGGTGTGAAGGAGTCGCAAATACAGCTTACATACCTCGTTCCTTAGCCGAATCACTTTTATAAATGGGGTAATTTTATCACGAGGTTGCATAGTGGGCTGGTAATAGTCATTCCTGCGATCACTGTCACGGTATTTGTCCAGAAAAAAACACCTCATTCCGAGGTACTGTCGTTCCTCGATTCGCAAAGCGGGTATAACTTTTAACGTGGATACTTGTGTGTAGCTGTAGAACCAAGACCGCTTGTGACAGTAACATACGGTGGTTGCTGCGATTGGGTTTTTCTTTAACATCTCACCGATTATGTCTCTCTTTCTTTTAACTTGGATACTTGTGTGTACCCGTAGAACCAAGACCGCTGATGACAGTAACATACGGTAGTTGCTGCGATTGGGTTTTTCTTTAACATCCCACCGATTATGCCTCTCTTTCTAGGACAGGGTGGTAGGACTCGCAAGAAAAACCTAAGAGACATACAGACAAATCTTTGATTTTCGGTCAGTATTATTACGTATCGTAGGCAATCATCTATTAACGAAGTATTATATTTAATAGTAGTAGGGAATGCGTGATATGTTTGCATTTGAGCATCAGGTTTATAAAGTATGTGTTTGTGGAAAGAAAATGACTATGTCAAATCGTAAGGAGGGTATGGATTTGACATGGAGTACTGTGATAGCAAAGGGAAGAGTATGTCCAGTCGTAAGGAAGATACAGATTTTTCTATTTCCAGAGCCACTGCCTACAGCGGCTCATTGTCGAATGCTGTTCAATTGAGACCGAGATCATAACATTTAATTGTAAGTATAATGATAAAACATATATGTGACCAGTTTTCTGGAATAATTCCATGTATGCATGGGCTGTTCTGAGAATGATTCACGTTCCCCATTAACAGCAGCAGCCGTCCAAATGCAGAGGCCTGTTGGAGTGTAGGAATGTATATGAGCAAACATTGACATCTCTAGACTATGGAATAGAGAACTAATACTTAGTATGTGTTGGGTGGCTTTCGTGATCAAGTGGAAATTTGAGAAGAGTGTGTGTGGAAGTGCATTTGCGCAGGACTGTTATTCCCTCCCATGTAAATTGTTCGGTTGAGTGCTTCTGCACATTTCGAGCCTTTATTTAGTTGAGAGAAGATCGATTGTGGTGTGTGCTTCTGGCATGTGGAAGGCACATTTGCCTGTTCTCTGGACATGGGAAAGACCTTAGTTGGCTTGTAAATTGTAGGGATGATTTGGAATCTGTTACATCAGCGAGATCGGTATTCGCGGGTGGAAATATCATTTTTCATCTGTTTGTTTCTAGTTATTCAGTGGTCTAGAGCACGCTCCACCTAGCTAAAGTTTCAGGTTTGTCGAGAAATAATTTCCAGTCTATATCTTTGGAATTATGTTGCGTGAGCGATGCAGTGGCTACTGCTGTGTGCTCGATATCGAGAAGTACAGGGAAAATGATGCAATATTACGTCAGACGATGGGGAAATACTTGTGTTCGTGTAATCCCAGTATCTGGAGATCTGTGTAGAAATGCAAGCAAGCAGGCAAGTCCGGACCAGAAACAGCAGCGCGTTTGTACCGAGGGGGATACAAACCTGTCTTTGTACATCAGTTCAGAGAGTAACTTCGATACACTGAGGGCTTTCCGATGTAAAAGGGGTGATTTTGTATTGCATAGGATACTAATTGTATGTTTACTACATCATGTTTATGCGTTGATATATTGCAGAGTTGGAGATCGGTTTCACGCATTAATATTCAAGCTCTCTCGCACGAGTGGGAGGACAGTGTAAATGAGTAGGTGTCTTTACGTATTTGACGATATGTATGGCACTTTGTGAGGTTTAATTGTCAGTGCAATATGGCGATCAGTTAAAATAGTTTATTGCTTATGGTACTTTGCGAGGTCTAGTTGTCAGTGCAATATAGCGATCAGTTAAAATTGTGTATTGCGGCTGAATGTCACGTCTGTAGAAAGAAAGAAAAGGTGGACGGTGCTTTCCTAGGACTGGGGAGCATCGTGACATATTGCCTGTGTGAGTGTAGCCATATGATAATTTTTTCGGGTGCTGTACAGATATAAAGGATAACTGCACTGTTTGTGTAAAATGTGTATATATTGTATTGTAAAGTTACTGTGGCTTAGATTGTGTAAAATGTGTATATATTGCATTGTGAAGTTACTACGGTTTATGTTATGGCAACAGTAGAGAGGATGACTGTGTGTACTATTGTAAGAGTATTTCCGTATTTGACGATATGTATGGTAGTTTGTACGATTTAATTGTCAGTGCAATATGGCGATCTGTGTAAAATAACCGCTGAAAGTCTCGTCTGCAGGAGGAAAAAAGGTGGACAGTGCTTTGATATCGGCGGTATCAGTAATTCGGCGATTAAATTCGATAACAGCCAATCATTATGCTCCATTCATTCACATCCTTTGTGCTTCGATATAGGAGCATCTACATAGCGGTGAGAACATTTGCGTATGTTGAGAGCAGGAAGTGTAGCAGGTGATGGAGTGGGTTACTTGCATGAGGAAGACTGCATTCGACGTTATTGTGCGTTATTTTCGTAAAGAGGTTCTGTTAGGGCAAGAATTTCCTTGCATACAAGCTGAGACAACACGAAAATTCCTACAAAAGCTCAGGTTAAGTATTTATGGGGGACCATGCAGTTCGACTTGGTTATTATTTTAGATAGCAGTGTGGCTTCAGTGTAAGATTGAGAACATTGTTAGATGCGCTTGTGACGGTAAGTAGCTACGCACGGCGAAGCATCGACCACACATCAGGCACGGTCCGTTAGAACTGCTAAGAAGAAATCAGCTCGTGCTATTCTGGAATGGATTTCTGCAGTGTCTTCGCCGGACCGCAGTAAAGAGCGAGGGTAGGGTCGAACCTACGCGCGCGGCAGAGCTTGGAGCGTTTGCGGTCTGTAACTAAGCCCTCGCTCCCATGCAGACACGTCATCGACGGCGCCAAGATGCAACTTTCACCTGCGTTCGGCGGCGGCTCACGACTGTGACAGCGCGAGCGTCCCTGGTCAGTCGCGCCAGGACATGTGTGTAGGTGGACACGTATCTGGGTAGGAATTTCTCAGAAATCAAGTATGAAAGGGATGGGGCTGCCTCATGCTTGTGGGACTCGAGCGGGGGGCTGTGCACGGTTTGAGAGCTGACGGCCGCGTCATTTCGCGGTCCGGTGGACGGGGTGTGTTGTGTGGGGGGGAGGGGGGACGGCACTTGCGCGCGTTGATTGCATTATTTTGCGAGTGGGCCTGTAGGGTGTGCCATGCGCTATTTGAACAGTTTAAGTGTACTGAGCGTGTCTACACATCACTGTGCTGCATTGTTTAAGAGTAGTCTGCAACTGTGTACTGAAATTATTTGGTTAATTTAGGACTTGTTTGCGTGCCTGGAGAGCGTTATTTGGAAGTAGTTTGCAGGTCTGTAGGTTGTGTGAGATGGCCCCAAGCATGTGAGAGCGTGTGTTTTGTATCAGTGCGATAAATGTACTCCATACCTAAACAAAATGTTCAAAAATAAATAGAGTGCCCTTCTTCCTTACTCTCCCCAGCAGCCCAGCGCAGCCTGAGTCATTTTCGCCTCATTTTCCCCCTACAGACCGCCATCTGGGGTTCTATGACGTATAATCACGTGACTAATGTAGTAGCTAATAGGAGTGCAGCATTCTAGTGGTGGCGGGGGGGGGGGGAGGGGGGGGAGGGGTGCTCATCACTCATCACGAATGAGTGAACACTACGCTCCTAGTGGGAAAATATGAAAATTCTCATTTGATAATTGAATATCCAAATAGTACATTCATTTATGGAATTACATCAAAATTGAATTGGAATTAAGTACTTACGTAACTGATACGTTAGATGCGCGATGTGGGTGTCACGTGTGTTCATCTACATCTACATCTACATCCATACTCCGCAAGCCACCTGACGGTGTGTGGCGGAGGGTACCCTGAGTACCTCTATCGGATCTCCCTTCTATTCCAGTCTCGTATTGTTCGTGGAAAGAAGGATTGTTTGTATGCTTCTGTGTAATCTCTCTGATTTTATCCTCATGGTCTCTTCGCGAGATATACGTAGGAGGGAGCAATATACTGCTTGACTCTTCGGTGAAGGTATATTCTCGAAACTTTAACAAAAGCCCATACCGAGCTACTGAGCGTCTCTCCTGCAGAGTCTTCCACTGGAGTTTATCTATCATCTCCGTAACGCTTTCGCGATTACTAAATGATCCTGTAACGGAGCGCGCTGCTCTCCGTTGGATCTTCTCTATCTCTTCTATCAATCCTCTCTGGTACGGATCCCACACTGCTGAGCAGTATTCAAGCAGTGGGTGGACAAGCGTACTGTAACCTACTTCCTTTGTTTTCGGATTGCATTTCCTTAGGATTCTTCCAATGAATCTCAGTCTGACGTCTGCTTTACCGACGATCAACTTTATATGATCATTCCATTTTAAATCACTCCTAATGCGTACTCCCAGATAATTTATGGAATTAACTGCTTCCAGTTGCTGACCTGCTATTTTGTAGCTAAATGATAAGGGATCTATCTTTCTATGTATTCGCAGCACATTACACTTGTCTACATTAAGATTGAATTGCCATTCCCTGCACCATGCGTCAATTCGCTGCAGATCCTCCTGCATTTCAGTACAATTTTCCATTGTTACAACCTCTCGATACACCACAGCATCATCTGCAAAAAGCCTCAGTGAACTTCCGATGTCATCCACAAGGTCATTTATGTATATTGTGAATAGCAACGGTCCTACGGCACTCCCCTGCGGTACACCTGAAATCACTCCTACTTCGGAAGACTTCTCTCCATTGAGAATGACATGCTGCGTTCTGTTATCTAGGAACTCTTCAATCCAATCAGACAATTGGTCTGATAGTCCATATGCTCTTAGTTTGTTCATTAAACGACTGTGGGGAACTGTATCGAACGCCTTGCGGAAGTCAAGAAACACGGCATCTACCTGAGAACCCGTGTCTATGGCCCTCTGAGTCTCGTGGACAAATAGCGCGAGCTGGGTTTCACACGACCGTCTTTTTCGAAACCCATGCTGATTCCTACAGAGTAGATTTCTAGTCTCCAGAAAAGTCATTATACTCGAACATCATACGTGTTCCAAAATTCTACAACTGATCGACGTTAGAGATATAGGTCTATAGTTTTGCACATCTGTTCGACGTCCCTTCTTGAAAACGGGGATGACCTGTGCCCTTTTCCAGTCATTTGGAACGCTACGCTCTTCTAGAGACCTACGGTACACCGCTGCAACAAGGGGGGCAAGTTCCTTCGCATACTCTGTGTAAAATGGTACTGGTATCCCATCAGGTCCAGCGGACTTTCCTCTTTTGAGCGATTTTAATTGTTTCTCTATCCCTCTGTCGTCTATTTCGATATCTACCATTTTGTCATCTGTGCGACAATCTAGAGAAGGAACTACAGTGCAGTCTTCCTCTGTGAAACAGCTTTGGAAAAAGACATTTAGTATTTCGGCCTTTAGTCTGTCATCCTCTGTTTCAGTACCATTTTGGTCACAGAGTGTCTGGACATTTTGTTTTGATCCACCTACCGCTTTGAGATAAGACCAAAATTTCTTAGGATTTTCTGCCAAGTCAGTACATAGAACTTTACTTTCGAATTCATTGAACGCCTCTCGCATAGCCCACATCACGCTACATTTCTCTTCGCGTGATTTTTGTTTGCCTGCAAGGCTTTGGCTATGTTTATGTTTGCTGAGGAGTTCCCTTTGCTGGCTTTGGTGGCTCTTTTCCATCTCTTACGATCTTGCTTGGCACATACTCATCTAACGCATATCGTACGATGTTCAGTTACATTCGCTAGCATATTTCCAGAAGACTATCTGTGGCGCCTGTGGCTCTATTAGTGCGGCACACGCCGTTATAGACGCGTGATGGAGGAAGCATTACAGCATCTCTCTCTCTCTCTCTCTCTCTCTCTCTCTCTCTCTCTCTCAGCACTTGACTATAGAAGTGACGTACTGCGAGTCATCTTCTTGGATTACGTGATGAGATCGTGCAGTGGCTGTGTCCTAGAGCACATGCTGAACAAACTGTATGCAGCCATCTTGAATAACGATGCTTGCGTCATCACCTGACGTCACGGTAGCACTCTCTGGCAGTGGCAATATGTACTAAGTCAGTTGGAGTCCGGATCTCGTGGTGAACACACTGGGTGTCGCCATCTTGGATTACGGTACTTACGTCATCACCTGACGTCTTGAAAGCGCCCTCTGGTGGTGGCGCTGGACCTTGTGGCAAACACACCTGCTTGAAATTGTTTAAATAGTAAAGACATATCTCCAAGTCCTTTTTCCCACGAATCATTAGGAGGAGGTGGTGGTCGGGCGACTGATTTTAGTACAGGTGACCTTTCTTTCTCGC
The DNA here is from genome assembly GCF_023898315.1 of Schistocerca nitens. NCBI lineage: Eukaryota > Metazoa > Arthropoda > Insecta > Orthoptera > Acrididae > Schistocerca > Schistocerca nitens. The sequence continues at coordinate 19,563,350 of NC_064621.1, read as the reverse complement.
CATTTTCTTAGTAGAGATATGTGAATGGACCTTTGTTTATGGCCAAAATTCAAACTTGGTGCCAGTTCGTAGGAAGAGGTGGCGGTGGGATGATTTAGGTTAGTACATGTGACCTATCTTCCCGCAATTTTCTTAGGTTGGTAGCCAACCCCAAGTGAGCTTTGTTTACCTCCAAAATTAAAACTTGGCGCCAGTTCATAGGAAGAAGTGGCAGTCAGGTGACTTAAGTTAGTTGAGTTAGCCCAAATGAGCTATCTTCTTGCGATTTTCTTTGCTTGGTAGAGATAACTGGGGTGTGGTGCATTATCCTTTTGGAATTTGAACTTTGCGCCATTTTTCTGAGGGACAGTGGGTGGGGAGGGGGGCGCGTGGCAGTTTCCCGCCAAAATCCATCATCTTGAATGACGTCCTGGCCACCAACTTGTATGACGTCATCGCCGCCATCTTGGATGATGTTATCGTCGCCATCTTGGGTAACGGTGCTTTGGTGTAGAATCTCCCTTGTTCCAATACTAGCAGATGGATGTCTGCGTGTATGGAGATAACGTAATGGACCCATGGATTCTGCATGTCAGCGAGGGACTATTCAAGCTGGTGGAGGCTCTGTAATGGTGTGGGGCGTGTGCAGTTGAACTGATATGGGAGCCCTGATACGTCTAGATACCACTCTGACAGGTGACATGTACATAAGCATAGTATCTGATCGCCTGCATCCATTCGTGGCGATTATGCGTCCCGACGGACTCGGGCAATTCCAGCTGGTCAAGGCGACACCTCATTCGTCCAGAGATGCTACAGAGTGGCTTCAAGAAGACTCTTCTGAGTTTAAACACTTCCACTGGCCGTCAAACTCCGCAGACATGAACATTATCTGGAATATCTTGCAACGTGCTGCTCGGAAGAGATCGCCACCCCCTCGTACTTTTACTGATTTATGGACAGCCCTGCAGGATCTATGGTGTCAGCCCCCTCCAGCAGTACTTGAGACATAAGTCGACTCCGTGCCACGTCGTGTTGCGGCACTTGTGCGTGATCGCGGGGCCGCTACACGGTATTAGGCAGGTGTGCCACTTACTTTGGCTCTTCGGTGTACAAGAGAAACGAAGTGAGCAACGACAAGCATGTTTTAAAGATGGAAAGACGAAAATAATTTGCAATTGTCACTTCAATCGTGAGATTTGTCTCTATTTACAGTTATTTTAGACCGATATTTTACAAAAGTTACAACTATTTCGTAACTTACGAAGAAAAAAGAATTAAAAACAAAAATTATTCTTACGGCAGACGTGATAGAGGTGGCCGGTTTTCTCGCCACTTTGGCGCCGTTGTCGCCTCAGATGCGAGACTGTAACAAGTTTGAACGCAGTGAGTGGTGGGCAGTGGCTCCCCCAGGCACTGCTCGCTCGTCGGACGGGTGCTGGCGGAAGTGTCGTGCGGTGAACACGGCTGTTTTGTAAGCGGTGCCGGCAACACGGAGGCGCGCTCTGTCCGGCCGAGGCCAGCCGCAGTGTAGCAGGCTCTTCCCGTGTGCTGCGCTTCCTCCCGTGTCCTCCACCCAGTCTAACAAGCCACACTGCTATTTGGGAAGAGCGGGCTCAGTTCGACATACGGGCGTCCTCATTCAGCCGATGTAACCAAATTAAACGGCACGATGGCGCCTTCAACGCGGCAACGACCCATTTTCTCCTCAGTCCTCGTCTTCCGAGCTAGCACTCCTTCTCGAATAGCCTAGACGTTATTGAAGCTTTAAACCCAAGCCCCAGTTCCGTGTTTCGTCACAAAGTGCCTTGTGCATAATTTTTTGTGTGACTGCCAGTTCCTCTCTATTATAGGATACGCTAAAGTAAATCTACACCTAGTGGGCGTAAAACAATCAAAATTGCATAGAAAATGTATTTGAAGAACACGTGGGTTAAGCCACTTTTACACGATCGACTTTCTTGTGTCCCTTACTGAATCTCGTCTGTCTCGAGTAGTCATTTTGGTTTACACGTCAACGCGAAAACTGCACGTATTGTGAGAGTTGTCTATTGTGCAGTATGGCACCTGAACAGTGAAGAGAGATTATGAGGGACCGTATTTTTTAAGAAAAAAATCTGAATATAGAAATAAAATGTAGGAAAGACCAAAGACAGTAATGTGTATTAACGACCGAAGCAAAATTTGTAGTGTATGCTCTTGTAAAGTCGTGTGGAATATTGTCTGCACTCCTTATAACTGAAAGAAGAGGGAAAGTGTCGTCCAAACATTTCAAGACATATGCATTTATTTGCCCGAGAAAATCTATACTTACAAACACATCAAACAATATCTAGAAAGCAGTAAATATCTCCTTTTTGCTTTATTCTTTGTGTCTTTTCTTCTTGCTAAGTGATAAATGACATATAAAATTGTTTCCATCAGACACACTCACGACGTGGTGACCTTCTGATTTTCACGCAGGCGCAAAAGGCGACCGCACTTCGACTAGCTGATTTTGTTCAGAGAGTCATTCGTGTAAAATGGGCTTTACCTGACTCTGACCCGTTATTGGGTCATTGGGCAAGGTGACATAAGTTGTCTGTTCACCACACGCTCAGTTTGTGCCCCCGCTATCAGAAACTAACATATAATTTTGCACATCTTGTAAGATTTTCATATGTTTTCTGCCATTGTAAATAATTCACCTTTGCTGTACTGGGACAAAGATGAATGAGCGCACAGGACGAGCACAGACATACATATGCGTGAGCGCACGAGCAGTGAATAACATCCATGACCACGTGTTTGTCTATGGTTTGCCTGCTCACCTCTCAGTTGTGCAGCGCTAGGGCATTCCTGTTGGACGTATACTAACAGGGCAGCTAAGTTTCTAGAGAAATGCATTTGATAGTCGTGCATCTGGGGGAAAGGCGGTCAACTGAACACTGGAATACAACCCGTCGGCTTTGACCAATGACCTCATAGTTTACTCATTAATCTCTATTTTCGAGTCATAGGTAATAAATCGGTAATTTTCTGTGGCAAGGGGTCTTCATTGTAAATTGAAATAAATGAATGAGTTTTTAAAAGTCGGGGCTAGACATTATGTACGATTTCTTCGCTTGTATTAGTTAAATCATTTGTTCGTTCCAATTCATTCGCTACTTATTTTCGTTCTTAGTGAGTTTGAGATATTGTGGAAGAATTGTTTTTCATTCTGGACAATTTTTACTTTTTGATTTTCGTTTGTAGGCATGGATTTATCTATCTTAACTGCAGTACGGGGTACAAATTTTACAGCTGTCGCTTTTTTTCGCCTTCGCTAGCACTAGCATTACTACGATATTTTTCAGCCGATTCAAGCTGAAAAGATCGACACATGAAAAATTTGTATCCCGTACTTCACATGACTCATACGTAGGCTGGAACTTAAACAGTGGCAACACTGCTGTGGAGACACTATACAATGGACTCTACTATTTTCGCTGACAGCACACGTCGTTGACATACCTACCACACCTCCGAGCAAATGGATTCGCCCGTGCCAAGTTACCGGCGTGCGCACAATCGAGGGAAACACAGTCACTTGTGAGCGAGCGGTCTAACTTTTCGAAGTAGGAACAACGGAGTTGGATCAAGATTGAATGTGCCAGAAGTCGTACAGCACGACAGTGTCATCTGGGTCTTCAAGAGGCGTGCGGGGAATCGGCATTGCCGTACAGAACAGTGGCACGTTGGGTAAAAGCCTTCAACGAAGGTCGGCAAACTGGCAGACATGTATCGGGCAGGTCGTCCTAGCGTCTCTGAAGAAGAAGTGTGTGCTGTTGCCGCGTTAGTGGACAGTGATCGACGCCATACGATTCGTGAGCTCGCCCACGAAACCGGATTAGCGCATACGATTGTGCTTCGCATAATGAAGGAACGCCTGGGCAAGGGAAAAATTGCATCACGATGGGTTCCGCATGACTTGACGGAAATGCAGAAATGGATGCGTTACGACGCTGCTCAGACGCACTTGGAGTGCTATGAGCGCGAAGGAGAGGCTTTGTTACGCCGTATCGTAACACTGGGTGAGACATGGGCCACATCGTACGAGCCAAAACTGAAACGCCAATCCAAAGAATGGCGTCATTATGAGTCGCCGCGAAAGTCGAAAGTGAGTCGGAGCCCCAGTATGGTGAAAGTTACGATGATTCTCGTGAACGACTGTGATGGTGTTACCCTAACGCATTACGTTCCTCCACGGCAGACCGTCAGTGCACGGTACTACTGTTCGTTTTTGGCGCATCACCTGCGACCAGCTTTGGGAAAGAAGCGGCGACACTTTCTGCGCAACCCACCCATCATTTTGCACGACATTGCGCGGGCGCATACAGCGCAAGCTGTGGCTGCTCTGTTCGTTCGACGGGACTGGGAAGTACTGTACCACCCACCATATTCCCTGGACTTAAGTCCTAGTGACTTTGATTTGATTCCGAAGATGAAGGAACCACTTCGTGGCATTCGCTTCAGAAATGTTCTAGAGATTCGACAGGCAGTAGACCGCTCCATTCGTACCATCAACAGAACAGTCTTCGCTAACGGTATACTACGCCTTCCACATCGCTGGTAACGGGTTCTACACAACGCTGGTGACTACTTTGAAGGACAGTAACAGGTGCAAACGTGTAACTTTTGTATCGGTTGTAAATAAATAGTTGCCACTATTTAAGTTCCAACCCTGGTATATACGTCAACTGAAGAACCAGATACTAGTGCTAGCAAAGACGTAAAAATCGACGTACGTAACATTGCATCCAGCACCTCAGGTGAACTACGAAGGTGGCCTATACAGGTAAACTGAAGAATAGGATACAAATATTTCGTATGTTGTTTCTTTTCGACTTCGCTAGCAGTAGTACCCCGTTCTTCTGTTGGCTTATATACCTCTACTGAAGAACAGGATACTAGCTTCGTAGTTCAACTGAGGTACTACATCACAATGTTAAGTACGAGTATGTTGGTTTTATCGTCTTCGCTAGCGGTAGTATCCTATTCTTCAGCTGACCTATGCAGGTCAACTGAAGTACAGGGTACAAACTTTAGTGTTCTCGGTCTTTTCGCCGTCGCTAGTACGACTATGATACTTTTCAGTCGATACTATTACTAGCGAAGGCGAAAAAAAATTATATCCCTTACTTAAGTTGACCTATATACAACAATTTTATGTATTTCGCTTTTTTTCGCTTTGGTGTAGTTCAACTGAGATACAGGATGCCAGTATTAGGTACGTCGATTTTTTTTTCACTAGCGTTAGTGTCCTATTCGGGTCAACTGAAGAATGGGATACTGGGACTCAAAGAAGCGATATACCTGACATTATGTTCGAAATATGGACGTACGTGATATATGTCTACCATCTGTTTTCTCTATGCTGCTTTCCTTTGTTTCTCAACATTCGTCTTTGCTGTTAAATCCATGGAGGTAAAAAAAGAAGGGAAGTGGCACAACAGACTTATGCTGCACGTTGTTTTGACGCCAGAGTGGGCACCATTTTAAGTAGCCCAAAACATTAACAGACTACTGTTTACGAGTGCTTGTTGTTTATTATCTCGATCGCATGAGCGCGATAACTGTTTTAAGTACTAAAACTTATAGCTCTTACATGAATAACATAGTGTCAGGAAGACAACTTCGACCGTTTTCCTGTTCTCGAATGCGCATTTGCTCTGGTAATACACACAGTCAGAGTGACCTCACGAGGAAGTGTCACTGCGGTGAACTATGGGGGATGTGGCGACCCGCAGCCGCTTATCTTGTGTGTGTGTGTTTTAGTGCCGGAGTGTCAAATTTTGGTGCGTGCGTCTATAGTCCCGTGCGGGCCGCCAGAGGTGTTGGGTTTATTCGCGCGAATCGCGTATCATTTATTCCTTGTCTTGTTACCTTTTGTGTGATAATTATTCTATGTTTTTTTTTTTACCTTTCTTTGTCTAGTGTGTGTTCCTTTCATATGCGTTTAGCTCACTGACCTCGACCAGACTATTGCACATTAGTAGAATCGTGAGCTCTCTATTTTAGCGCCGCACAAAAATGAAGTTCCATCGTTTAGTTAACGTATTCTGACATACGCATCATTTCTGTAGCAGTCATGGCAGAGTCACAGGACGTAATTCATCTTCTCTGCGGCTAAAGAGATGTGAGCGAGTTGAACCTGGCGTTTTGGGCTATTTCAGATGGCGGACATAGGCATCAACTTTCTGATTAACATTGATGATTAGTACTAATTTGATCTCTTTGTTTTCATTCTGTCACAAATAACTAAATTCATTGTATTGTTTGTATTGTTTTGAATTTGTTTTGTTTTGTTTTGTTTTGTATTCAAGGAATTTCGTGATTGTTAGGGTATCGTATATTGTGTAATCCTTTATCACAATAATCAGAATTAATTTTTCGAGAACGATTTTCTTTAAAGTGAAACCCTCCTCTATCGTTCTTAGTAAAAGTTTGAATATTTTGTTGAGTGTATATTGCACCTTAAGCCACACGAAACCGCGGATTGCTTTTGACAAGTAAAAAACAAATTTTGTAGTGAGTAGCTTATTTTTTCTGGTGATTTCTATTTGCTTTCGAGACCATCAGTACACCAGACACAAAGCAGCATGCTGAAGATGAGGTAAGTTACTTTTATTTCAGCGTGGATCTCACATTGCATTCTTGAGAGCAAACAGTAGAAAGTCAGAATTTGCAGGTATTGTGCTTATTAAGAAGATTAATTTATAGTGAACAGTGTTGGTACCATTAAATAGCTATTTTTAACGAGTTGGGGAGTATTTTATTTCATGGATATTTCAAGTAAAATCTTGCACTTCATGATGCGCAGCTTTCATAAAGTACTTCAGTACTGAATTACAGTTAAATAGCTTTAACTAAGTACACAATCAGTTTGTTTTGGGGTTTAATTAGATTTATTTTCATTATTTCAAATTGAGCATTTCACTTAAATTTTTCTTTAATGACACTATTCATATGTACAACACAGGATCAACCAACAGTCAGTGTTGCCCAGTTGTTGAATACACTACCTAGAGCACATGTATACGAGGATAAAGTTTTTGAAAAGAGAATATGCAGTGTTTTCATTAATTGATAAATTTTTATGGAAAACTTACACAATGGATCCTAATCGCCTTGAACGTTCCTCTGGTTTTTCTGTGAATATGTAGTTAAGATTTCAACATGGGTTCTCGAAAGCAGATCAGAACTATATGTATATGTACTAACAGTCGCGTTTTCGCTTCCAGCTGTTGTAATTTCATTGTCATATCTGTGTGTGATTTTGTGTGAAATTTTGTTTGGCAAAAGTACTGAATGTGAAGGTCTTTGTTATGTAGGCAGACGATAGTACATACTGTGTAAAATATTTCAGTGTTTTTTAGATTTTTTTGCAAATATTTCTGCTGGATAAAAGATTTATTACTTTTGGTTATTTAAATAAAAATTCACTTCGCGTAGTTACAACAGTGATTTTGCTTGGTAATTCTGTTTTTACATTTCAACATTATGGCCAGCTACAAAATATTCCATCTTGTTACCAGATCGCAAACTACATCACGAATTGGTGACTCAATAATTAATGAAACAGAAAAACCAGAACAATTGTTACACACAAATTATTTACTTGAGATTTCAGAGAATTCAAATAACTTTCCATGCATTAGTAAATGAATAGGAAATAGTAAGTGAATAGGAAATTTCAAAAGAAGAATCCATAGGAGACAAGTCACGTCACCAGTGCGAAATTTCACAATAACCACTTATTGAGACAGTCGATTTGGGTTTTTCTTCGATTTATTTCAATCAAACGGTACACGAGCCTACATCTATTACTGACAATAGGCACTCATTCGTTGCAAATCGAGTAAACGTGAATGTGGAAATCAATAATCCAAGTTTGTTAGAGTTACTACTAAAGATGACTAAAACATCCGAACAAAACACATAACAAAATGCAAAAGCACAAGGAGGAATAAGTAAATGACAAGAAGAACTAGGGAACGATATCAAGAAACTTGTGGGAAAGAAAGCAAAATCTTCCTGTAGAAATCGGACAAGAGTTTAGAAATGACTTACAGTATATTGTTATGAAGTCTGAGGCCAGTCTATGCAGCCTTGAAACTGAACATAATAACCTAAAAACTGCGCAAGAGAACGACAAAAAAGTGCTAATTGAAAAACTAAATATCACTACGTATACCGAGCGAAATAGTCTCGCAACTCACAGAACGTCACGATCACTGTTGAAACCATTAATGAGCAGGTAGAAGTATTAAAAACTAAACAATGACAAACAGGAAGAAGAACTTAATATGTTAACAAAGAATGTCTAGGATTCGAAGAAAAAGATGGCAAATTTGTCCGTAGATACAGACAAAATGATTCTGGTGCCACAAACCCTGTACCATCTTCAGACACAACACGATATCAGGCACTTACGAGTTTTAAAGGAAGTCTGATTAAAGTCAGTCAACAACAGAAAAAAAAGACATAAACATCGTGCAAGAACAGTTGATGCTAAAGTAAACAGTTATGACGACATCAGTGACTTCACGTTTTTAGACTTACCCCCACGATCAGAAACTTGTGACCAAACTACCAATCTGTGGCATCTTGGTGACTTTCCCAGGGAACAGCACTTTTCAACAAGGCATCGTAGTGAACATTTAGCAACGACTTTCACTCCCAAGGCTATTCACTACCACCACAAACTGGAATTCATGTGCGGATGTCTCGAAAGCGAGCCCACCATGAGGATGCGCTCTGTAATCAGAGCTTGTCAAAGCAAGGCTGATTTTTGTCATGCTTTCCTGTCTGCGTATTGGTCACAAGCCACTCAGGAATGAGTAAAGCGTAGGATAATATTGATGTAAAATTTTGAGAAATCCGAGCTTTATAGCCCATTCAGTTATTTTTTATGTTGGAACCAATATCTCATAAACCTGTACAGTCCGTCTGATACCATTTGTTTTACAAAATTGTCTTCACATTAGCGTCACGTAATATTAGCAGAAAGATGCAAGAACAACCTAGTGCTTTTCAAAGTTTTGCTACAAGAACTGAAAGTAGATACTGATTATCATATCGCCAGAACACATGCAACAGAGACGGCGACTAGCGACACTAATTTCCGCTATACGATCACAGAAATGACGACCCCCTCTCACAAAACTCATTATCGTAGAGACAGTTACAGACGAAAAATCAGGCATGACCCGTACGATGCACATTGGCGAGACCAAAACAATTATGCTGACAGAAGCCTCGATCACAATCACGGTAACTGACAGAACAGATACTATCAAAACGAGCACAGACGCTATCACAGTAGCCAGAACAATTACAGGCGCAACTCGTATTCTAACGGATACAGAACTCAAGGCAAAACAGAAACTATAGAGCCAGTCATCAAAAGGGTCAATATTATCAAAACAATAACAGACAGCAATGTAGTCAACATTGGCAAAACGCTAGTAGATCAAGCCCGCCGCGACACGTTGAGACAGTTGAAGTGAGACCGCCTAACCCGGTCAACAATCAGCGGTGTGACTCGCAACGCCAGCAACTGCCGGCACAATGAACAGGACTCAAAAAGCCGCTGCGAAAACAGTAACTTTCGTATCTCTTGAAGACATAAGAGATCTTTTATTAAGGGCACCAGATAGTACATAGAATGCTATTGCACATCTTGAGGTACCACCACTTTGTCCGCTGTTCTTGATTCTGGTAGTCCCATATCTGTGACCAGTATCATTGCATTCAACAGATATACAAAGGCGACAGATTGTCCTACGTTATCTTTACGCAAAATCAAACTACAGGGTGCTATTTCAGGCAAAAGTGTTGATGTACGACATCAAACTAGTTTGCGTTTCACACGTCAAGGCCAAAAATTTGTAACGAGTTTCTTAATTGCATCGCTTTTGTCGACAGAAATGGGAGTAGACTTTTTAAAAGTACATAAATAAATTTTAAACTTTAATGATTCATAGATATTCTTATAATCTGAAGGCAAATCAATTGCAAGAATTTAAGATATCACAAAATTAAGTGCATATTCATATATCTCTATTGGCCACAACCTAATCCTTCTGAACGCCTGCTTCGAGAAATCAATAAACTTTGCAACAATAACAGATTTGGGATAGACATATACATATGTTTCAGAGCACTTTAAACAAAATTTCCATGTGATTTTGCTTCATTGCCTCTCTTAATTGTACTTATGAATGAACGACCACCAGACCGAATCAGAGAGTTTGTACCATTACCTAATTCATGCAAACTATATCACAACAGGTAATAGACCTAGCAGTGAGTAAAATAAAGAAAGCTCCAGAGCAAAGGAACAAGCTAAGTTTAATTTCAAGAAGCTATACATTGGTGTGCCCGCATCTCGTGGTCGTGCGGTAGCGTTCTCGCTTCCCACGCCCGGGTTCCCGGGTTCGATTCCCGGCGGGGTCAGGGATTTTCTCTGCCTCGTGATGGCTGGGTGTTGTGTGATGTCCTTAGGTTAGTTAGGTTTAAGTAGTTCTAAGTTCTAGGGGACTGATGACCATAGATGTTAAGTCCCATAGTGCTCAGAGCCATTTGAACCATTTTTATACATTGGTGAGAAAGTACTTTGAAATCCCATCCTATATTACACAAAAGTAAGCATCTAAGTCGTAAGTTTTTCTTGGTGTAGAATAGACCTTACAGAATTAGTCGAATACCACATGATTACCCAGTAAACGTGGAAGCAATACATACCAAAAAAAGTAAAGGATACATCATACAACACATATCAAAACAGTTGTGGAACGGTTACTTTATATTTTACTCAGATATGATCATCCTGAAAAGTACCTTGAATTGTTACTATTATGGCATACATTCCAACATATTATGTTCTTTACGATAATCTTTATTGCTTTGTTGTATATGACATATGAGAGCATAATCCTGTTGAAATATCTACATTTTTCCTTTTTAACTGACTACACTTCCATTCATCTTCAGGTCAGATTATGACAGATACACTGATATATATATATTAAAACAAATTTGGCTCTTATGGATATATTCCAGATTTATAAGACACATTAGCACATGGGAATGCACTGTTGAATGAAAAGTTTTTTTGCTGCTATATGGTGAACTAGGCATTGCTGAAAAACATAAATGAAAAGACTGTTGATTTGACTGATGTATTTTTATGGTAAAATAAGTATTTTTATGAACAACATGCTACCAATTCGTAGTGCTTTTTTCACTTTTTTACATTTTAGCACTTACTAATTGATTTTCTAGCCATGGATTAGGGTAATGTTATGTAATTTGTATAATTTTGTTGCACAATATGACTATTGCTTAACATAGCTATTGCTTTATGTGAACTTGGGCATTACACAATTATTGTTGCACCAAAATTCCTTTTCACACATATTTCGTATTGGAATTTTATCATGACTCTGGTATCTTGCATTTCTGTGATGACATACTTTGCTTTAGTTGCATTCATTTATTTAATGATGAAACACTCTGTTTATGATTTGTCTTATCTTAAGAATGTGTGCACTTCTTTTTGTTTATTGGTTTACCACAATAATTTTTTGCTGCATATTTATAAGATAAGGCACTTTGCTGCATTGCCTTCATGACAAAATACTTGTCATGTTCATATGTGTATGATACTGAATTTGGCTGAATTGCTTTTCTGGTGAAATATTTTTCATCAATTTTTTCATGTATATTGCGGTGCCTATAATTTTATGAGATTTCACTTAGTACATGCATTTACTGTTATAAATAAGTTAAATGTCATGACTGATAAGAGAATTATCCAAAACAGGTAGAGGAAGACAGTAAGTTGAGAATACAGCAGTTCACCTAGGAATTAAAAAGAAATGATTACAGAGAAATGAAAGTTGTGAAATGTGTGAATAGTCAGGTCGAATAATATTGTATATATTCTTTTTCTGAAGAAAGATGTTGCCTGCAATGTGGAAATATAAATGAGTGTAAACAGACTAAACAATGGCTATATTACATAGTCATGTGTTAACGAAATATATGAAGGAAGTTTGAATATGATGGGTTTGGTAAGTAAATTGACATACAAGGTATTATAAGATTTATGAAGTACATACACAGCACAAAAGTTAGAAATATTATCAGTACATTGGAATGGTATATGTCACAAGGACAAAATACCACAATGACTCATTGAGACTTTGAAGTGCACTCAATTCCCTTTCCTTTTCCTGTACATTTGTTTGTTTGTCCTTTATGTCTGGTCTATACACCTTCTTGCTCTCTATAAGACATCTAGCTCTTATACTGTGTGTGTGTTTTTCATGTATGTATGTATTACTACCGAGGCATATTATTAGGTTTTTAAGTATTTTTATGTTTTTATGTGAGTGAGGAGCTGGCCCACTGCACAACCCCCAACCCGGAGGACCAGGTAATTTTTACTCAAGGTTTTCTTCCTTTAGCCTTTGATAAGCCAATATCATACTACAAGGCAGCAGTTGCTAGTTTTGGTCCACCCCGGGTATTTTATTTCCCCGGTACCCACCATATCTGATGAGCATTCCCCTATCCGCCACCAGGGGAGGCGCCTGATGGGAGACCAGCAAACTCCACCAGCAAACCTAATAATATGCCTCAGAAAAATTGGAACTTTGGACGACGAACTGGCGATGAGAAGCGGAAAATTATGTTTGGATGCTGGAATGTGCAAGGTATTTCCACTAAAATAAATTTACTACCTGCAGAACTTGACATGTTCAACATGGATGTTGTCGTACTCTCTGAAACAAAGAAGAAAGGCCAAGGAGAAGAAGAACTGGATAATTATGTACATATCTGGAGTGGGGTATCAAAAGCAGTAAGAGCCAAAGCAGGAGTCTCCATTATGATAAAGAAATCATGGAAAGAAAGAATCACAAATTGGACATTCATCAATCAACGTATTATAACTGTTGAAATGACATTATTTGCTAGGGAAGTTGTGATTATTGGCGTATATGCACCCACGAGCGGCACAAAAGATAAGGAGAAAGATACATTTTGGGATACCCTCAGGGAGTCTATTGAAAAAATCCCAAGAAGAAAGGAACTGATTATCATGGGAGATCTGAATGGAAGGGTAGGAATTAGAGAATCTTATAGAATAGTAGGAAAACATGGAGAGGACGAACATAATGACAATGGGGGACGATTGATTGCAATTTGTGAACAATTTGATCTAAAAATTACCAACACATTTTTCAAACATAAGGACATTGATAAATATACTTGGCAACAGAACACCAAAGAACTTCGTTCTATAATAGATTATATTATCATTAGGCAAACAAGTAGTTTCAAAGCAGTAGACGTCAGATCTTATAGAGGAGCCCAGTGTGGATCAGACCACTATCTAGTTAAAATGAAGTCTTTCTGGCCATGGAAGAATGCAAGGAGTGATACAAGTAACATAAATAAAACGAACCAGACTGAGAAAGATGAAAATTTACCTTTTAATATTGACAGCCTACAAAACGAAAGTATCAGAAGACTCTCTGCGGCCAGGATGGAAAGGAAACTGGTTGAATCATTTGAAGGAAGTACAGAGGAAATATATGACTATATAAAAGCTAATGTGAAAATCATAGCAACAGAGGTGTTGGGTAAAAAAGTTAGCAACCGCAACCGTGCAGCAGAGTGGTGGTCAGAGGAACTAGAGATCCTCGTTAGAGAAAAACGAAATGCGTTCCTTCAGTGGTTAAATGATAAATCAGAAGAAACAAGATCAATATACAAAGAAAAGAAGAATGAAGTGACGAAAAAAATCAGGATGGCAAAAAATGCAGCATGGGAAAGAACATGTGCCAAGGTGAATAGCAAATTAGGATTTGGGAGAGCAAAAGAGGCATGGTCAGTACTGAAAGGGCTTCGACAGGATACAAAAAGCAAAACTAATCTCCAACTGATAACACAAAAGGAATGGGAAGAGTATTTCCAAAAATTATTAAATGAGGACAGAGAAGAATATCTAGAAGAAGGAACAGGGGAAGATAAAGGACATGAAGATGGTGAGATTCAGATTTTAGAAAGTGAAGTACTTCAGGCGTTGAGAACAGGAAAGAATGGTAAATCACAGGGACCAGGCAATATCAATCTGGAGTGTCTGAAATATGGTGGTGACAAATTTGTGAAACTGATAACACAACTCTTCAACAAAATGATACATTTAGATTCAATACCCAACGAGATGAAGCTAGGTTACATTAATACAATATTTAAGAAAGGGGATCGTAAAATTTGTTCAAACTGTCGAGGAATTTGTGTTACAAACACATTAATGAGAATTTCTGCGAAAGTAATTAAAAACAAACTGGAAAAAAACTCTAGAATCCAAGAAGAACAATGTGGATTCACAGCTGGGAGATCATGTGTAGACCATATTTTCACATTACGATAGATTTTGGAGAAACATAGGGAAAAATCAAAAAAATATAGAATTAATTTTCATAGATCTAGAAAAAGTGTATGATACTGTTCCAAGAAAATTACTTTGGAGAGCTGTAGATATGGCAAACATAAACCCTTCCTTGATTAAAATAACACAACAGATGTATAGAGATAACATTTGCCAAGCGAAAGTTGATAATAAACTTTCACAGAAATTTAGAACAAGCAAAGGCCTTTTACAGGGCTGTCCCATGCCACCCTTGTTATTTAAAATCTATAAAAAACTAGAACATGGTCTCGTAAATGTAATAGTATGGGATTACAAATAAGAGATGCAGTTTACCTACATCATTTATTATTTGCTGATGATGAAGTAGTCGTAGTACAAGATGGGGAGGATGCTAACTATATGTGCAATCAACTAGCAGTAGCATACAAAACTTGGGGTTTGAAGATTAATTACCAAAAAACAGAATACCTGACTAATGATTCAGATGAGCTATACATTGAAGGAAAGAAAATCAAAAAGATAAACACTTTCTTTTATTTGGGATCCATTTTAGAAATCGAGGGAAAATCAGAGTCAGAAATCAATAAAAGAATTAGTAGCGGATGGAGGGTCATTGGGATGCTTAACTCAGTCTTATGGGGCAGGAATGTAATGAGCAGGGTGTGGTTCTGTATGGAATGGAGAACTGGATAATTAATATGAAGCACATTAAAAAATTACAAGCTCTAGAGATGGACTTTTGGAGAAGATCGGCAAGAATCTCCAGGAAAGAAAAGATAAGGAACACCGAAGTAATAAGGAGAATGGAAATAAAAGAAAGAATACATGGCGTAATGGATAGGAAGAAATTACAGTGGTACGGGCATGTATGACGAATGGAGAAAACCAGAATACCAAAGTTGATACTGGAGTGGGAACTGGAGGGGAGAAGAAGAAGAGGACGACCTATGACCACCTGGCTCCAAAATGTACAGCACACAATGAGGAGAATGGGCGCAGAGTAAGAAGACACACAAGATCGAAACACCTGGAGAAATATTTTGAGATTATAGTTTAAGAACGTTTATTGTTTGTATTGTAATTTCCAAGTAAATTATTATGTTGGAGATAAGCCTCTGTAATGAGGAAGAGCTCAAAATAATACAAAATGTACTGTTACCACTGTTCCTATGTTTTACATGCTGCTCGTTAGTTCTGTGTAACCAGACATTTTCTGAGTGGGTAGGTAACATAAGATCTATTACACTGTACACACTAGATTTTTTTGTACATTTTCATGACCATTTGTCGCCATTAGAAGGTATTGATGTTTTTGTCAGTTGCTCCACTTGTTAAAGTTTAGTTTTGTATCTTGCACAGAATATTGCTTATTTATTTGTGTATATGTTTTCTGATCAGACTTTATTATTGAAATCTACAAATATTCATGTTTAGCATATAAGCTTCATCTTACATTTTCATGCAACTCTCTTGTAGCATTTCACATATTTGCTAAGAATAAGATCATACTTTTACTATATATGAAAGCTTCATATTGTTTTGATTATTTAACTTAAATAGATATAGGTCATTTCTTAGAGAGACAATACTGCATGTGCAGTTCAGATTCTTGTATAATATTAATGAAGAAACACAAATTCAAGGAAACCGCCATGGGTTTAACTAATTTTTGCACACACCTAAAGGAAATAGTAGTACTGAGTGTGAAGATGCCTCTGAGAAATCAAATGGACGTATAATGATCCAGTGTCAAATTACTTTCCTGAGTCTGTTCATATTTGATTCTACATTTCCTACCAATCATTAGAGTGTTGTCAGTGACTGACAGTCAGTTGTCTTACTGAGTCTATCTCTGATATAACTTCAGCAATGCTTCAAGAAATGTGTCAATATTATGCTAATTGCATTCCCTTTGTAAGCCATAGGACATTAATGAGAAGAGAAATTAAACAGTACCTTCGTGGGTGCTAAGTTATGCAACATTTTACCTTAAATTGTATTCCCACAGTGACCTCAGTATTAAAGCTATGACACACTAAAACAAATCATTGATGTTTATGAGTGAAGCAATATTTCCCTGCAATGTACAAAACTTGGCAAATAGTGTGTGCTCTCCCTCTATGTGCAAAAAGAATCTTCATATGTAAAACACAACTCAGAGCATTCCCTTGTACACTTTGTAATCCAAAGTCCTAACACTTGTTACATTATTTGTAACTGTAGCTTATTGTACTCACTTCTCTGTAATGAAAAAAAAATAAATACATTCGATCTGTATGAATTTCTTTTGCTGGAAGTCAGTGGATAATGTAAGACTTTTATATATTTTCTGATATTGTACATAATTCACCTTTACGTTATTGGAACAGAGACGAATGAGTGTACTGCAGAGAACAGTGAATAAGATCCTTGACTGTGTTTATCTTTTGTTTGCTTACTCACCTGTCAGATGGGCAGCGCTGCAGCGTTCTTATAGCAGTGAGCAGTTAAGTCTTTAGAGAAGGAGATTATATATTTATGAATTTGAGAGAATTAATCTGGAATGCTTCATTATGCAGATGAAAACTTGTTTAAAAACGTATGTTATGGTTCCACTGATGGAGAAGATTTTAATGGAGGAGATTTTTAAGATAACCAATGCATGTTTGTCAGAACTATTAACTGAAGGTAACGTGTGTCGCTCAGATCACTAATAAATTCATGTTTCAACTTTAAATGTGAACATCCTAGGTTAGACTATACTGTGACTGTTATTGGTATCAAATGAAACAACAAGTTTACTGTTACCAGTCACTGTTTATTTATCTCCATGAAGCGTTTCAAAGGTTTAAATCATCATCAGGTGGATTTAAATTTGTTAGTATGATGTGTGTGTGTGTGTGTCTTCCAGAGGTCACAGGTTCCTTTCACTGCCATGACGCATCACATGCATACTGCCATATTTTGTTAACAATTTTATTAGATGCAGGGGTCAATAGCACAAGAGAAACATTATCATAAAGTATATACATCATAACAACATTATTACAAAACAAGTTCTAAAGGATTTTGGAGATCTTTGTTTTGAGCTGTTGGATGCATGCATTGGAATAAATATTTCAGTTGGTATATAAACCCGATTTTGTCAAGTTTATATAGCTTAAATATCATACCCATTTATATAATTATATGTTGGCTACAGTGGTAAAAATATATATAAATAACAATTTTGGTTGGTTTCACAGATAGGAATAAAAGACTGGTGGCAGAGGTAGAGGGAGAGCGACAGGGAGAGGAAGAGAAAGAGAAAATGAGAGGGAGAGATGGAAGGAGTGACTGGATGAGAGCAAACTTTCCAAAGCAGGTTTTTTTTTTAAAATTACTGTCTAAAGGTTGAGCTAATACATTGTTTAATGCTTTAAAATATGCAGATCGATGTTCAGTTAGTGCAATTAGTTGATTTACATATAATTTCAAGCTGGCGGGGGGTCTAAGCTGTTGGTGTGATGGTATATTTCTAAATAAGGTCAAAGACTCGTAAATTTGGGGGATGTCATGATAACATAACTAAATATTTATGGTAAATATTAAGGTGTGTGTGTGTGCGTGTGTGTGCATTGAAAATTTAATAACTTAGGCAGCTGCTGAAAACACAGATAATACTATTGTAAATATTGTCGTTTTTTGTCATTTAAGATGGACTCGGGTTGTTTTATTTGGTGTTTGTATATATGGAGTGTTTCAAGGATGCCTAGTTTTTTGCCTTTAGGGTGAATGTGTAGGACACTGATACTTGTGTTGTTAACATGTTAACATTGTTTTATGCAGGTTGTTGGCTATTGCTGATGTGTTGTCTTTTTTGTTTGTTAGTGTTGCCATGTGTTCTATGAATCTAATCTCAAATGATCTACCTGTCTGACCTATGTAGAAACGGGTTTAGTCCAGACATTCAATTTTGTACACACGTGTGATGAAGCAGGTTTAGTGCGTTAATGTTGTGAGGTAACTTCTGTCCAATCTTGTTGTCTGTGGTAAAGGATATGTTTATGGACGGTCATTTGAAGACATTGACAATCTGATATATCCAATCTTGCTGTCTGTGGTAATGTTAATGCTAATTTACCTGCTTGAATACACAATTTCACACAACTATCTCAAATTTAACAATAGAATTTACAAACAAACAAGTGGCCTGACAATGGGCTCAAATCTTTGTGGACTGTTGGATGAAATATTCATAAGTAATTTGGATGAAAAAATCCTGAATTCCAATCACCACCTCCTCAAAAATATCATCTGCTACTACAGATATGTAGATGATAGCATAATTTTAATCAGTGGCGCAAAAGATGACTTCAGTGAGAGTTGAACCAGTTTTTCAGATTGAAATTTATCGGAATCCTACCACAACACACAGTACAATCCACAACTCCTGTCACCCCATAGGCCAAAAATCAGCATCATTCTGGTACACAATCAATAGAGCTATCCACCAACGACCCCCTCAAGATGCACACACACACACACACACACACACACACACACACACACACACACACACACACACACACACACACCTTAATATTTACCATAAATAGTTAGTTATGTTACCATAAACAAGAAACTGAAATTATAAAACAAACAGCTATTGCAAATGGTTACAGTAGATTCATAGTAGACACCCTAAAACACTCAATAGTGACAAATCAATCACATCACAAGAAACAAAAGGAAGATGACATCTCACATGCAGTCCCCCATCTATCTAATATTTCATATCAGCTTGCCAATGTCTTTGAACAAAAAGGCATAAATATATCTTTTCCCACTGAAAACAAGATTGGAATGAAGTTACCTCACAACATCAACACACAAAACCTGATCTATCACACACTAACAAACAAAAAATACCACACATCAGCAACAGCCAACAACCTGCATGAAACAAAACACCTTGTTAACAACACAAATATCTGCATTCTACAGATACAACCTACAGGCAAAAATCTAGACATCCTTGAAACACTCCAAATATACAAACACCAAACAAAACAACACGAGTACATCTTAAATGTGTGTACAAAATTGAATGTTTGGACTGTGGCTGCTTCTACATAGGCCAGACATGTAGATCACTTGGGATTAGATCAATGAACACATGGCAGCACTAAAAAGCAAAATATACCACACATCAGCAATAGCCAACAACCTTATTGAAACAAAACACCATGTTAGCAACACAAGTATCAGCATACTACACATTCAGCCTAAAGGCAAAAAACTAGACATCCTTGAAACACTCCAAATATACAAACACCAAACAAAGAACCTGAGTCCATCTTAAATGTGTGTACAAAATTGAATTTTTGGACTGTGCCTGCTTCTACATAAGCGAGACAGGTAGATCATTTGAGATTAGATTTATGGAACACATGGCAGCACTAAAAAGCAAAACTAACTCACATCAGCAATAGCCAACAACCTGCATAAAACAAAACACCATGTTAGCAACACAAGTATCAGCATCCTACACATTCAGCCTAAAGGCATAAAACTTGACATCTTTGAAACACTCCAAATATACAAACACCAAACAAAACAAACAGAGCCCATCTTAAACGATAAAAGTGACAATATCTACAGTAGTATCATCTCTGTTTTCAATGCTCGCGCGTTTGCAGACACACGCCTTGACATTTACAATTAATATTTAGTTATGTTATGATGACATCCCCAAATTTACAAGGGATTGACCTTATTTAGAAATATAGCATCATACCAAAAGCTTATACCCCCTGTCAGCTTGAAAGTATATGTAGATCAACTAATGATACAAACACCAAACAAAGAACCTGAGTCCATCTTAAATGTGTGTACAAAATTGAATTTTTGGACTGTGCCTGCTTCTACATAAGCGAGACAGGTAGATCTATCTGCGTATTTTAAAGCATTAACCAATGTATCACCTCAACCTTTAAGCAGTTATTACTTGTAACAGACATAATTTTAAAAACCCCTGCTCTGGAACGTTTGCTCTCATCCAATCACTCCTTCCATCTCTCCCTATCTCTTTCTCTTCCTCTCCATCTACCTCCAATCTTTTATTCCTAATCCAACCTAAATTTTTATTTATGTGTACGTTACCTCTGTAGCCAACATAGTTATTGTACTTAAAGTTTGCAACATGTCACCTTATTATAGAAACAAGAATGAGGTTTAAGCTATATAAACCTGACAAAGTCAGGTTTATATGCTGGCTAAAATATTTATTCCAACACATTTGTCCAACACCTCAGAATAAAGATCTCCAAAAGCCTTTAGAGCATATTCTGTAATAATGTTGTGATTCTTTGTACTTTATAATAATGGTTTTCTTCTGCTATATGATCCTTGCACCTAATAATTTCCAGACGCCATATTTGTTTACAATAAATGGCATTATACATGTGACATGTAACGACAGTGTAAGGAACTGTGACCACTGGAGGTACTCTATTTTAGTTATATTACTGCTAACGTTAGAATACGTTTAGGTATTTGTAAAAAAAAGCCAAAAACCATGTTCTAAAATAGTGTTTTATTTCACCACTAGACAGTGCCTTAAGTTACTCCAAAAAATCGTAACACAACATATATATATATATATATATATATATATATATATACACACACACACACACACACACACATATATATATATATATATATATATATATATATATATATATATATATATATATATATATATACGTCATACTTATAAATGTAAATCCATCTGATGATGGAGGTTTAAAGCTTTGAAATTCGTCACGGAGATAAATAAACAGTGACTGGTAACAGTAGATATGTTGTTTCTTTTTCAGTAAATTCATGATTAGTGTTAACTTGATCTCTTGTTTTCATTATCTTACAAACAGCTCAGTTGGTGGACACTTTTTTTGACAATAACCAGGGTCTAATTTTTCAATGAAGATTTTCTAAAGTAAATCCTTCTTAGTAAAGCTCTGAATATTTTGTCGTATGTCCGCTGCACCTTATGCCACACAAAGCCACAGACTGTTTCTTTCTGACATGCAAAAAACAAATTTTTAGTGAGTAATTTAGTTTTTCATTAGTTGCTGCAGCTGCTGATTTCTATTTGCTTTCAGGACCGTTCAGTACAACACACACAAAACAGCATACTGAGCGTGAGATAAGTTATTTTTATTTCAGGGCTGATCTCACTTTGAATTCTTGAGCGCAAACAGTAAAAATTCAGATTTTGCAGGTATTGTGCTTATTAAGCAGATTAATTTATAGTGAACAGTGTACTCAACTTTAAACCGTTATTCGCTACCATATTGAGGAATATTTTATTTCGTGTACATCACAAGTCAAACTTTGCATTTCATGTTACTCAACTTTCATAACATATGTCAGTAATGAGTTATAGTTAAATAGTGCACTATGTAGCAAACCTACGGCGAATCTTACTCAATGTGGATGGGCCTAAGGTCAGGTGTGACAGGATACGCACCATGATTTTCACACACTCTCTTTGTTTCATCGGTTTCATAATCTCTGGTGTCCTCAATATTTCTTGTCACATATCAAGTACCTATCATTTTTCACTACTGTAATACCGGAAAACCGGATGGGATATGTCCAGTATCTTGGCTGTACCTTTGCAGAACACTAAATTTTTCTCTATCTCCTTCTGCATTTCTGAGATCTGACTTCGGATCAAATTTCTCTCTAAGCTGCATTTATCCAAAATCACTAGGTATTCAAGAAAAAGAGAAGATTAAAGCTTCATACTTTATAGCTGTCATAGCTTTCATCTTGATGTTTTTCTGATTCCTTTCTATTTCCGTTTTATTTCTTAGAACTCATGTGCTAATTTTACGACGTTATTTTTTTTCTGACTACATGTCTCTATTTCATGTGGCTACTCACATAAGGTAATGTAATGAGGAAATTGCATAATGTTAATAAAGCTGATCTTTTTAAACTCCTCGTATTCATTGCTATAAATATTGTCATTATTATTATTACATTATTATTTTTATATGTTGTATGTGCAGTCATAGCCGTACTGGCCCGGTTAGAATCTACCTGATGAGATTAACGATGAGGCCTGGTGTGCTGACCAACCTGCATGTGTTTCTTACAGTTTTCCACCTTCAACTAGGAGAATACTGGGCTGGTAGCCACGTCCCATCTAAGTTACACGATTTGCAAAAAAAAAAAAAAAAAAAATGTCCCATACTTGGTAATTTACAAAACTATGTTTATTTGGTGATTACATTTTCCTTTCTTTTTTGTAAATTTCTTGGTTGTTGTTGGATGTTCACTCTCACCAATGTCAGATCTACGAATCACATTTGGCACGAATGCAGAGGTGTGTTCTAAGTGTGTGCTAGTGCACGTTGAAAAGGAGAAGAGGCATGCAGACAATCATTCTTCCAGAACTTGATTCACACAGAAAGTGTTTGATGTTGGTACCAAGCAACCTTTGTCATCAACTTGGCAGTAGCTTGCTGAGTATATAGATGTAGAAGTAGAGGCGCTCGCAAGAGAGAGTCGTGAATGGGCGGTTGCAGGACTAGCTTGTTATACATCTGTATTTTGCTGAGGCTAACAGTTTCTATGAAGTGGCAAATTCTCTCTGTCTCTCTCTCGCATTTGAGCCCAAATTAATTTATTCACTTACCTAATTGTGTTGCCTTCGTATCACTTGTACCCGCCTAGCAGAAAAAGTAGCAGGTTTTCGTTGCTGTTCCTCTCGGAGCATAAAACTCGAAATGTACTGATTTTAAAAACGATGCATAATCACCTCTTGTCCAGTAACACTACAAAAATGCCCTCGGAAGGAAACTGTGGAACTTACCCGCTTCCATACGTAGTGAAAAATGAGATGATATCAAATAAAACCAAATTTATGCACACAAATTAGTAGAACTATTCCATAGAAAACGTAAATTATGTTGATTTACACAAAGGAACAAATATATTGTTGTATATTAAGGTAAGGGCTCATCTGAAAAAGGGAAGGATAGTTGGACCACACCTTAAGACACAAAGAAAGTATAGTAGATACAGTCGACGGAAAACAAAAGTTATGGTGTGACTCATAGAACAGAAAATAATTTTTAATGTTAAATTATTTTTAAAGCTACGTGTTAAGAAAAGAGTGCATCAGAAAAGGAAGGACGATTGGACTAGAAGTTAACACAAAGAAGCTCGAGACTCTGTCCAACGATTTGTAATAAAAGAGTGTGTTGTAAGAGGAACGTTGTGTAAAAAAAGAAGTGCAGAGCTGGTAACGGTGCAACTACACGTCGTCTTGTGATGACTGATCTTTTAGGCATAGAAAATAAATAAAACCAATAATTGAAACGTTCGCACATCTATTTATTTACACATTATGTACATTTTGTCATTTTATGGAAATATCTGGTGCTCTGTATACATGGTTCTCTGAGCAGCCCCGTTTATCTCTTATTTAAGAGTCTTTCTCCTCCAGGCATAACGCCGTCTCTGGATCTGTGAGGCATGCGTTTGAAGAGTCTGAACTAGTTTTGTGAGAGTTATCCAGTGAGGCAGGAGACGATCAAGATATACTCACTGTACCACTCGACGAGAGCACTTTAACGTGAAATTTTGCAGACAAGTCTTTTCTCAGTGTTTGAATGTTATTTGACGAACACAAAATCGCAGGTATCACGAACAAGACTATGCCTCACATAAAAACTTATTTCTGCAATATGAAGTGTTCGCTACTTATAACACCGCCACAGTGGTAAATTTTTGGCATCTACCTATTTGAACACGGGGACCGTGTATGTTATTACAGGTTTTAAAAGGGCTGGAAAATCTGCTTGAACTACACAGTGCTTAAAACGAGCAGGGATTTCGCAGACTGTGGATAATATACGCTTGGTTGACGTTGTGATTTATTTTCACAAGACAGCGTAACAAAACTTTATCTTCCGATGTTGTCCTCATAACAACACAATCCTTTTGGAAAAAATTTCAAACTGCAAATGCTTCACTAAAAGAGCCAATCAATACGTCTGCAGTCGTGACGTGGAAAACTGTTATCGTCTGTTGAGCATCTCTGGAAGCCTTTGATGTCAGGCAGAAGAATTTATTTAGACGCATCATTAGGTCCTTCCATTAGCTGTTCTCAGTCCGGTTAAACAGAACAGTCGACAGCATAAGCTCTGTTGTCTTCTTTCGGAGCCCTCAGTATGTGCTACAGTATTCTGCAGTCATCTGCATCATTAGCTCGAGGATCACGTCTCGCTGGATGTAAAAGCAGTGAGCTCACTCTGTCCAGACGTCGTCGGTAGTCTGCACCAGTCGCGTCACTTGCCCTATTGGCGTTTCTTGTTATTCGGACTGACTGCTTTGTCTAACAACATACTTCTTTCAGCAGAAGGTGCGCTGTGCTAATGAGAGAAGTGTAATTAACCAAATAGAGCGAATCGACGTCCGCACATCGACTGAGACGAAGCAACGCTCTCCATACGGTCTCCACATACAGATTACACAAAAGGAGGATAGAAGTGGTAGTGTAGACTGGGATTCGGTACCTCTGTGGTTCGCCACTTCGCTACCCTCAGTTACACAATAGATGCGTCGCTAACAGCTGGCGTTGCTTCACTTACGTGCTGTGCTTGTGCGTAATAGACACGGTGATCATTCTTCCGGCCACAGTTCGCCACTGTTTTTCGTGCAGTTTCGATAAATATTATTGCTGAGTGGAGAAGTGGGGACTCGAAGTGACGGACAGAATTGGGCAGTAAAACGAACGGAGAGTTGTGAACGTCGCGCCAAAACTAGGAACAATTTTTGAAAGAAGAGAGTTTTCGCCAGATGTTTGGGAGCTAATACGGTCTGGACGTGTTCGATTGACAGACAGCGGAGGAAGGAAATAGAGTTATCTTCCATCGTGATACGCGTTTGTAGCAATATGTTTTCGTGTACCCCACTGACGGCTGTCACAAACTGTTAATGCTAATTGTGTAGAACTCGGAGTGACGTTCATTTGAAATTCAGCTTAGTAATTCGTGTTTGGAGAGTTCGTTGAGTGTCACTGAAGAAGGTATGCGTCCGTTATATTCATGGTGCAACGCAATACGCAAAATTCAAGGTTAATTTTGACACACAACATTTCCAGACCTACGAGCTAGGCGCGTTTTTCATTCGGCTCGAGCCACCTACATTTTATTTCGGTTGGTGACCGTATCGTGGGACCTTCTCTCCCGCGTGGGTCCATTCAGCCAACACTGAAGTGGCCCGAACATTTTAAGTGTTTCATCTGATGCAGAGCCACGAGACTGTAAACTTCCCACTGCCGTCTCTGAAGGAGCAGAAAGGACGTTATGTCTCACGTTTTCGTGTTGCGTGTCATCCTGGAACTGTCCCAGACGACGAGTCGCCGTGTTAAGATTCAGGTGAAGTTGTTTAGCGTGGATCCATCCAGCCGATATGTCGAACGCGATCAAAGATTCTGTGTTTCATCCGATTTTAAGACGCGGAAGTGCAAGCAACGCACGAGTTTTAATGTTCCACGAGGTGCGATTGTCTCCACGGTTTCGATTTTCAAACTCAGAACGAAGGAAAATAGCGTTTCTTCTGCTAGTGCGCGCGTGAAAATGGTTTTCCCGTCCCAGAGACAAAGAAATAATACTATATGTACAACTCGGAGAGGCTAGCCTTTGAAAAGTAGGTCATTCGTGGGTTCTCACTGGTGAAGACTTGGATCATCAGATTTGTTCCTGGAACTTCAAAAATAGGCGAAATCGAAGGTACACTCGACACACGAATTTATTGGTTCTTTGCTCGAGATGCAGACCTAGGCACGTTCTTCGTGAGAATCGAGCGATCAGTGTTCGATCTCAGTTGGGGACGACACTTTGAGCAGTGTGGGGTCACTTCAACCGACACGCCGGTAGTGAACACCGAACATTCACCCTTTCGTCCGATACAGGGAAGAACAACTAAATGTGGTGGCTTTAAACGTCCGTTGCTACGGACGAGACGCTGCGGAGAAGGCGCTGTGTGCCACACGTCTCGCGCGTCGAGAGTCATCTCGGAACGGTCCCACACGACGACCAGCTGCCGCGGTAGGCAACGAGTAAACGACATATTGTCCCGCGGTGAGGTACGGCGCGGTTTAAAAGTGCTGCAGCTGGGAAGGCGCGCCCTCGAGTGCCCCCGAGGGCTCCGGGGCAGCGGCAGGGTCGCCGTCTGCGGCGGGCAGGCACTTGCGGTAGAAGTCTGGCGGCGGCGCGGCGGCGGGGCCGGCGTGCGGCGCCAGCAGCCGCCGGCACGAGTCGCAGACGGTGTCGCTGCGCGGCGAGCAGGCGCGCGCCTCGAACAGGCCGGGCCCGCAGCGCGAGCACAGCCAGCAGGGCGCGCGCGCCGAGTGGTGCGGCGAGTAGGCGGCGCCGGCGGCGCAGCGCGCGCACGCCGTGCCGAGGCCGCGCGCCGGGTCGCACGCCGCCACGGCGCCCCAGCCGGGCGCGCAGCGCCGGCAGCCGGGCCGCCGGTGGCGCAGCCGCGGCAGCGCGCCGCCCTCGCGCACCTGCAACACCCGCAGCCGCCGTTACAACGGGCCGCTTGCCACCGGGGCAGCCGCGGAAACGCCGTCAGCGTCGAACCGCTGCCGCTGCCGCTGCCGCGCTCCAGGTCCGCGCCGCCAATCACAGAACGCGCTGAGCGTGACGTCAGCTACGGAATTCCGGGCCACACGAACTTTCGCCGAACCGCTGGCGCGGACGCGGCGGCAGCTATGAAATACTTATCATCCGATCGCAAGGAATAATTTGATTCTTGTGCATGTTACAGCCTGATATCTTCTCTCGATAAAGGATCGAATTTCTTTTCGTTATTCGTCGTCGTTACTTGCTGTATCGGATTTACGTAAACCTTTACACGAAATTTTAATGTGTGTGCAGTGGTAAAAACGTATTGCGTGGACTTTGCGTACAGTTCATTTTAGGTAATACATTATTGCGTATGAAATTTAGTTAACATATCGAAATTGTTTTTAAGGCTGAGAGCAGAACGATAGCTATCACCATTCTCGAGATATTGAACGATAAGTCGGCGGACGGGCTGTGCGGTGACCGCGCGCGGGTCGCTCGCGATGCGACCGATACTTTGTCCTGCTCGTCGTAAGCCGTGTGATTGTACCAACAGCAAATTTCGTAAACGGTTCAAGAAATCGAAACGTATTTCTTTGTAAACGATAACTTGTAAAAATTCATGTATTTCGTCGCATGATAAATATCCAAAATCTATTTATCTACCGAGATATGAAAGTAACTAAAGTTTTTCAGAAGCAGTAGATGATTTTTTTTAAAACGGCATTTAATAGCATGTGGAATGAGAAGTTAAACCGAAACTTATTTGCTGGTATGTCATAAGATGTAATTTGCTAAGTATCTACAGCTATCGATTATTTGCTTTGGTAAGTAACAAACGTTTTTTTCTTGATCCAGTGTACTATATTGGTTCAAGACGCGTTTCGCCTTTTACTTTGAGGCATCTTCGGTGGAATCTAGAATGATTCAGTTTTGTTTTGATATGTGATACTTGCAGATTATAAAACAGTTCACATCTTTTTTTACGTGAATAACTCATTACTTACAGTGAATCGAGTTTTCGGCTGACATATACGTTTCCCCTCACCTGGTCACATGATGGAGGTTGAAGTAAAACTTAGATTATGCAACACAAGCACATTTTCATGTTCGCTCTTTTTTCTTCTGTCACTAGCAGTACAAATAGGATCTCATTTGAGGAAGTGGAGAAAATGGTCAATAGATTGCAATGCAATAAAGCGGCTGGGGTGGATGAAATTAAGTCGCAACTCATCAAATACAGTGGAATGTCAGGTCTTAAATGGCTACACAAGATAATTGAAATGGCGTGGGGGTCGGGACAGCTTCCATCAGACTGGACGAAACCAGTAATCACACCAATCTCTAAACATGGAAGCAGAAAAGATTGTAACAACTACAAAGGTATCTCTTTAATCAGCGTTGTGGGTAAAATCTTCTCAGATATAGTTGAAAGGAAAGTGCGAGTATTAGTTGAGGACATCAGTGTGGGTTTAGGCCCCTTAGAGGTTGTCAGGACCAGATCTTTAGCTTACAGCAAATAATGCAGAAGTGCTATGAGTGGAACAGGGAACTGTATCTATGCTTTATAGATCTAGAAATGGCATATGACCGGTTTCCTAGGAGGAAGTTATTGTCTGTTCTACAAGATTATGGAATAGGAGGCAATCTTTTGCAAGTAATTAAAGACCTTTACATAGATAGGCAGAAGTTGGAGTTGACGGTAAATTGAGTTCATGGTTCGAGTAGTTTCAGGGGCAAGACAAGGCTGCAACCTGTCTCCACTGTTGTTCATATTATTTATGGATCATATGTTGAAAACAATAGACTGGCTGGGTGAGATTAAGATATGTGAACACAAAATAAGCAGTCTCACATATGCGGATGACTTAGTTGTGATGGCAGATTCGATTGAAAGTTTGTAAAGTAATATTTCTGAGCTAGATCAGAAATGTAAGGACTATGGTATGAAGATTAGCATCTCCAAAACGAAAGTAATGTCAGAGGGAAAGAGATATAAACGGATTGAGTGGCAAATAGGAGGAACAAAGTTAGAACAGGTGGACGGTTTCAAGTACTTAGGATGCACATTCTCACAGGATGGCAACATAGTGAAAGAACTGGAAGCGAGGTGTAGCAAAGCTAATGCAGTGAGCGCTCAGCTACGATCTACTCTCTTCTGCAAGAAGGAAGTTAGTACCAAGACTAAGCTATCTGTGCACCGTTCAATCTTTCCACCAACTTTGTTGTATGGGAGTGAAAGCTGGGTGGATTCAGATTACCTTATCAATAAGGTTGAGGTTACAGATATGAAAGTAGCTAGAATGATTGCAGGTACTAGTAGACGGGAACAATGGCAGGAGGGTGTCCACAATGAGGAAATCAAAGAAAAACGGGAATGAACTTTATAGATGTAGCAATCAGGGCGAACAGGCTTAGATGCTGAGGTCATGTTACACGCATGGGAGAAGCAAGGTTACCCAAGAGACTCATGGGTTCAGCAGTAGAGGGTAGGAGGAGTCGGGGTAGACCAAGGAAAAGGTACCTGGATTCGGTTAAGAATGATTTTGAAGTAATAGGCTTAACATCAGAAGAGGAACCAATGTTAGCACTGAAATGCTCCAGACTCAACGCTGAAAGGCATAATCAGCCTTAAATGATGATGATGGTGACTAGCAGTAGACATTTTACCGAAAACTCTGATTTGAAGTCGTAACTACAGTGTGTTCACATCATGTCCCTACCTGTTTGGTTTGTTTATGTACATGTTGCGAACCTAAAGAATTATATGCTGAAAACTAATGTTTGTTTATTTCTGTTCTCCTTATATCTGTATGTGTGTGTGGCTAGCCAGTGATAGTTATAGAAAGTTGAAAGTGAATGCAGTAGTTGTCAGACAGTGGTTGGAGGATTTGGTGTTCAGCTGATTTCAGTTTTGGTTTAAATGTTTTGTGGAGGAGTGCATGGAAGAGTAAATTCACTGCTTACATTAAGAGATAAAACAGTAGAATAGCATTCCAACAAATGATTATTATCAGGATACTGTCACCCAACCCCTCTTGTAGTCACAGTTGTGCCGTAATTTCCTCTTCTTCCTCTATTTAATTCCGTACCTCTTCTTTAGTTACACGATCCTCGTATCTAATCTTCAGCATTCTTATTGATCACCACGTTTTGAAAGCGTCCATTGTCTTCTTGACAGAACTATTCATCGTCCACGTTTCACTTTCATACAAGGCTGCACTCCACACAAATACCTTTGTAAAATAGTACCCAACTATTAGAATTTATATTCGATGTGAACAAATTTTCTTTTTCAGAACGCTTTTCTTGCTATTGACAGTCTTCATTTTATATCCTCTCTACTTCTGCCTTCTCAGTTACTGCTTCCCTTTCAAGTCATTGAAGTGTTAGAAATGCAATTTGGTTTCTGTACAAGTTGTAGATAATCTTGTGTCCCTGTGTTTTATCGATGACATCTCCAGAGCTTCAAAGAATGTTTTAATTAAGATTGTCAAAACCTTTTTCTAAACATGCAAATGCTATAAACACAGTTTCGCAGTTCTTCAGTCTGTCTACTTAGCTAAGTGGTAGGATCAGTATTGCCTTGCGTGTTCAGACATTTCACAGGAATCTAACATTGTGCTTATATTAGTTTGTACAACCCCTACCCCTCTCCTCTCTACATATTCTTTCCACTTTCTAGCCTTCTCTTATTTGCTTAGTTCCGGCTTGCCAAGTGAGTTCTTGACAGTTGCTTCTTCTTTGAGCAAAGTTTTCTTTCTTATTTCTCATTTTCATTCTCCTATGTTTTGCAAGTGCAAAATCGCGTTGCGATTTTGGACTTTCTGTCAACGTCATGTTTAGACATTTCTATTGCCCATGGCCTACTTTAATTGTTGCATTTTTATATTTTTCCCTCTTGTCAAATTTAATATATCACGTTTTATCTAACGATTTCTTCTGTACCTTTTTCCCGTTCACATACTCTGCTGCATTCATCACTTTTTCTCTCAAAGATATCCATTCGTATTTTAGCGGATTCCTACCTATGTTTCAGTCAGTCGTTGCATTACGGTAACTTTAAGTGTTATATCCTAGCCAGTAATGCCAACCGAGCCCGCTGCCAAAAAGGTTGGCAGCATCAAAGTCCGGACGCCGTCCGCCTAAGCAGCGCCAGCGATACAGGAAATCGCCGCAAGTCTGCGCGCGCCACCGCTGGCTTCTGGCTTCTTAAGCGCTGGAGTCGCGAGCGCTAGGACAGTTCTGGATTCGCCGCTCAGTTGTAGACTCGCCACGGAATTGTGTACTTGCTAGTCAGTTGTGTGTTCATCGCAGCAGAGTTGTTGTTTGTCGTCAGCCGACGCTGACCTAGCCGCTCCGACTCGAACTAGACAGATTTCTGTAGACCATGTTCACCACTGTGTTGTGTATCGTCGTTAATAAAGATAAGTACCGACTTTCATTTAATCCGAGTGTTTGGGTTTTCATCTTTCTGTTCACTGTTCCAGCGGACCGGTCGGCCCGCTATTAAAAGTGTGGCGGTGACTTCGTAGGCCGTTTCTACAGCAAAGTGTTGTCGCTACGAAGGCCGTCACAAAACTGGCGACGAGGACTTCCGAACTCGTGTGCAGGGCTGGTTCAACTTGTTTCTTGAGATAGAATTTTGGGGGCTCGTTTAATTTGTGTTCACTATGTCTGCCGAATTACAACAGTTGATCTTGTTTCAGAGTCAGCAAATACAAAGTCTGGTGGAAGCAATCGCCAAACAAGCGGCTAATCCACCACCACACAGGGAACAAGCACAGGCAGCACCGCCTTTTCGTGCTTTTGAGGCATCACGAGAAGAATGGCAAGAATATTTCGCGCAGTTGCAGGCGCACATGTCAGTCTACAAAATCACAGGTAATGAGCGGCAGCTTTATTTAATTTCCACTGCAGGCGTGGAAGTCTATAGACTACTTTGTAAGTTGTTCCCGGAATCCAAGCCAGAAGCTTTAGACTATGACGTTGTTGTTACCAAGCTTGCTGAGTATTTCGAGTCGCGAGTTCATGTGGCAGCGGCCAGATTCAAGTTCTTCAGATTAAAGAAACTGCCTCATCAATCTAATAAACAGTGGTTAACAGATTTACGGGGCCTCACCCGTCAGTGCCGATTTAATTGTGTGTGTGGAGCTTCCTACAGTGATGTCATGTTACGGGACGCTATTACTCAAAACATTGCCGATTCTCGTATTCGTGCTGCTATCTTAAAGTTGCCTGACCCGTCATTAGAGACTGTGATGAACATTATTGAAGCCCAAGATACTTTTGACTATGCTGAGTGTGAGTTAGATCAGCCACGTATTTCTCAAATTGCCTGTGCTAAGCAAGTTATGTCACGCCCGCGGCCCCACCGGCAGAGTCAGACTGTAAACACTAGCCGGCCGCGTCATGTTAAACACATTCGTCAGCCGCGTGTGCAAAATGATAGACTTAAGTCTTGCCCTAAGTGTGTTCTTGCTCATCCTCGTGAACGTTGCCTGTTACGAAACGCGGTTTGTCACTTTTGTCAAAGGAAAGGACACATCCAGACTGTTTGTTTGCGTAAACGCAAGAACAATTCTAGTGCTGCCCAGCCCATGGATATTCATGTTCTTCAAAGCCAGCCCGCCCAGAAGGTCGCGTTTAATGACTCTTCCATGGTTCGTGTGGATAATAAACTTGTTCGCAATAAGCCACCCACCCGGCCCTCTGCTATGCGACCCAAGCGTAATTCAAACGCTGTAACACGTAATGTACAGACTGCAAGTGAAGCGGGAGTTGTTGTTCCACCCGCCCAACCCACGAGTTGTCGTAAGCAGCGAACACGCGCTAAACGCGCTGATTTTGTGTCTTCCGCCTCCGCTGCACCGATCCAGAGACAGTGTAATAAACTATTTGTGAAGCTACGCATCCAGGATAAGACCTTCAATTTTCAATTAGACACTGGTGCGTCTGTGACTCTCATAAATAGTGCTACGTATGCGGCTATCGGCCGCCCTAAACTTTCAGCGGCAAAACATTCTTTGGCTACTTATAGTGGAGAACAAATTCCTGTGTTAGGTGTATGTAGCGTGCCAGCCACATTCCGTGGCAATACGAAAACAGTTTCATTCACAGTGCTCCGCGCTACAGACAGTGTACACATTTTCGGATTAGACTGTTTTGACTTGTTTGGCCTGTCTATCCAAGACAATGTGTTGCAACTTAATTCTGTTGTTGTTCCTCAACACAGCATAACCGATTTGTGTAACCGATACAGTGACATATTTAAAGACGAACTCGGTTGTGCTGCGAACTTTGCCGCTCATATTACGTTACAAGATAATGCTCAGCCTCGATTTTTTCGTGCTCGTCCAGTGCCTCACGCCCTCCGGGCACCTGTAGAAGATGAACTTCGTCGTTGGCAAAACAACGGTGTTATTCAACCCGTTTCAGCGAGCCAGTGGGCTTCTCCCTTAGTTATTATAAAGAAACCGTCTGGCAAGTTAAGTTTGTGTGCTGATTTTAAGTCGACAGTTAATCCTCAGACTGTCATTGATTCTTTTCCTTTACCTAGACCGGACGAGCTGATGGATAAGTTAGGGGAAGCTCGTTTCTTTTCCAAAATTGATCTCCGTGAAGCATATTTGTGATTGCCCCTCGACGAGCAATCACAACAGTATTTTGTCATAAACACGTCATTAGGGTTGTTCCGTTTTCTGCGTTTGCCTTTTGGTTGTGCGTCAGCTCCAGCTGTTTTTCAGCGTTTTTTGTCACATCTTCTGGCTAATGTGCCATCGTGTTGCAACTATTTAGACGATATTGTTGTGTCCGGTCGGACGCCTGCTGAACATTTCCGTAATTTGGAGTGTTTGTTTACAGTGTTGTCTCAGGCAGGCCTACGTTGCAACATCGATAAATGTTCATTTTTCCTTACGGAGATGGAGTATCTGGGACATGTTATTAATGCTCAAGGCATTCATCCCTCCCAGTCACATTTAGCAGCTATTCGTGATTTGCCCGCCCCTCGCAATCTGCATGAATTGCAAGCAGTTCTTGGCAAATTGACATACACTCCTGGAAATGGAAAAAAGAACATATTGACACCGGTGTGTCAGACCCACCATACTTGCTCCTGACACTGCGAGAGGGCTGTACAAGCAATGATCACACGCACGGCACAGCGGACACACCAGGAACCGCGGTGTTGGCCGTCGAATGGCGCTAGCTGCGCAGCATTTGTGCACCGCCGCCGTCAGTGTCAGCCAGTTTGCCGTGGCATACGGAGCTCCATCGCAGTCTTTAACACTGGTAGCATGCCGCGACAGCGTGCACGTGAACCGTATGTGCAGTTGACGGACTTTGAGCGAGGGCGTATAGTGGGCATGTGGGAGGCCGGGTGGACGTACCGCCGAATTGCTCAACACGTGGGGCGTGAGGTCTCCACAGTACATCGATGTTGTCGCCAGTGGTCGGCGGAAGGTGCACGTGCCCGTCGACCTGGGACCGGACCGCAGCGACGCACGGATGCACGCCAAGACCGTAGGATCCTACGCAGTGCCGTAGGGGACCGCACCGCCACTTCCCAGCAAATTAGGGACACTGTTGCTCCTGGGGTATCGGCGAGGACCATTCGCAACCGTCTCCATGAAGCTGGGCTACGGTCCCGCACACCGTTAGGCCGTCTTCCGCTCACGCCCCAACATCGTGCAGCCCGCCTCCAGTGGTGTCGCGACAGGCGTGAATGGAGGGACGAATGGAGACGTGTCGTCTTCAGCGATGAGAGTCGCTTCTGCCTTGGTGCCAATGATGGTCGTATGCGTGTTTGGCGCCGTGCAGGTGAGCGCCACAATCAGGACTGCATACGACCGAGGCACACAGGGCCAACACCCGGCATCATGGTGTGGGGAGCGATCTCCTACACTGGCCGTACACCACTGGTGATCGTCGAGGGGACACTGAATAGTGCACGGTACATCCAAACCGTCATCGAACCCATCGTTCTACCATTCTTAGACCGGCAAGGGAACTTGCTGTTCCAACAGGACAATGCACGTACGCATGTATCCCGTGCCACCCAACGTGCTCTAGAAGGTGTAAGTCAACTACCCTGGCCAGCAAGATCTCCGGATCTGTCCCCCATTGAGCATGTTTGGGACTGGATGAAGCGTCGTCTCACGCGGTCTGCACGTCCAGCACGAACGCTGGTCCAACTGAGGCGCCAGGTGGAAATGGCATGGCAAGCCGTTCCACAGGACTACATCCAGCATCTCTGCGATCGTCTCCATGGGAGAATAGCAGCCTGCATTGCTGCGAAAGGTGGATATACACTGTACTAGTGCCGACATTGTGCATGCTCTGTTGCCTGTGTCTATGTGCCTGTGGTTCTGTCAGTGTGATCATGTGATGTATCGGACCCCAGGAATGTGTCAATAAAGTTTCCCCTTCCTGGGACAATGAATTCACGGTGTTCTTATTTCAATTTCCAGGGGTGTATTATATTAGGTTTATACCTAATGCATCACAGATTGCTGCACCGTTGCACCGTCTCCGACGTAAGAATGTTCCGTTTGTGTGGTCAGCTGATTGCCAATCAGCCTTTCAGCAGCTTAAAGAGGCTTTATTGAATGATCGTTGTCTGGTCCATTACGACCCTACCAAGCCTCTGGTGTTAGCTTGTGATGCTTCTTCTTTCGGCCTCGGTGCTGTGTTGTCTCACCGAGTCGGTAACACCGAACGTCCTATTGCGTTCGCATCTAAATTGTTAAACAAAGCTCAGTGTAATTATAGCCAATTGGACAAGGAAGCGTTGGCTATTGTGTTCGGTGTCACAAAATTCCATCACTACCTCTATGGTAGACCATTCTATTTAGTAACAGTTCACAAGCCCCTGACGTCACTGTTTCATCCGTCTAAACCAGTTCCTCAGCGGACAGCTCAGAGACTACAACGTTGGGCTCTTTTGTTATCACAATACCAGTATGAGATACTGTATCGCCCTACAGCTCAGCATGCAAACGCTGACGCGCTTTCTAGATTGCCGATTGCTGCGGATGATGACTTCGATTCCTCTGACGACTCTTGCCATCAGATTGACGCCGATGAGCATCAATCCCTCCGGGATTTTCCGATTGATTATCGTCAGGTGGCACGTGAGACAGCTACGGATCCTCATCTGAGTTTACTATTACGTTTTGTTCAACGTGGTTGGCCGTCCAAAGCAAAGGACATATCGGATCCTGTGGTTCGTCGCTATTATCCGCAACGTCATCTGTTGTCTGTTTCGCACGGAGTTTTGCTGTTACGCACCGAGAATGACCAGCTTCGTGTAGTGGTTCCCCAAGTGCTCCAATCCAAGGTCCTCGACTTGTTGCATCAAGGTCATTGGGGAGTGGTCCGCACCAAGCAGCTTGCCCGCCGTCATTGTACATGGATCGGTATTGATAAGCAGATTACGCAGATGTCTACAGATTGTTCGACGTGTGCCGAACACCAAGCTGCTCCGCCTCAACGCTATTTTGAGTGGGCACGCCCTGCCGGTCCCTGGCAGCTTGTACATATTGATTTCGCTGGTCCATATTGGAATTCTCGTTGGCTCATCGTGATAGATGCATTTAGTAATTTTCCGTTTGTTGTGCCCATGCAGTCTACAACGTCTGCACAAACTATACAGGCGTTGACTTCAATTTTTTGTATTGAGGGTCTTCCAGAAGTTTTAGTGTCTGACAATGGTCCACAATTTACCTCTGCCGTATTTGAAAGTTTTTGTTCTGCCAATGGCATTCGCCATGTTCTTACTCCGCCGTTCCACCCTCAATCGAATGGTGCAGCGGAACGTTTTGTACGCACATTCAAGGATCATATGGACCGCCTTCGTGCTACGCACTCTCGTCAGCAGGCCCTCATCACGTTCCTGTCGTCGTACCGGACCACGCCACGCGACGGCCCTTCGCCTGCGGAGCTTCTCCACGGCCGTCGTCATCGCACCCTACTACGGTTGTTGCACCCCCGGATCGACCCGCCGCTTCTGAGCATCGCACGCGTTTTCAGCGCAACGACGCCGTTTTTTTTCAGAGTTTATCACGGTCGCCGTCGTTGGGAACGTGGTACCGTGATAAGTGTCCAGGGTCGCGGTTTTTATACTGTTCAAGGTGCTACTGGGGTGCACAGGAGGCATCAGAACCAGTTGCGCCGCGCTGGCCGCCCGGATTCTGCCGCTCGTTGTTTGTCCACAGATTTGGTCCGCCGCGGGTTCCAGCCGCGCCTTCCGACTTCGCTGCCGCCCCCAGGGCAGCAGCAACAGCCGTCGCCGCTACCACGCCGACAGCCCGTCCCGTTGATGCCTCCCGCGCAGCTTCATGCGGGAGCGCCCCGGGTGCTCGCTCCGGCGCCTGCGGTCCCTCTTCAGTCGCCACCGCCTTCGGAGCTGATGGACGTCGACCCCTCAGCCGGGCCGCCTTCCCAAGCGGTGGCTGTGCAGCCTGTACTGCAGCCGCTTTCCTTGGGCGCCCCCAAGGAGTCTGACACCGCAGCGCCTTGTCCGGCGCCCACTCAGCCGCCGTCGACGCAGCGTCAGGAGACGCTGCCTCTCTTCTTGGGTCCCGACGCCCCGTCGCGTCCAGTACCAGACGCTGCGCCCGTGGTCACAGGCGTGCACCCTGACCTCGGTTTTCAGTCAGTGTTTCCCGAGGCCCCGCGCAGCCAATGCTGGGGTGCGGACCGGGGACTGCCACCGAGAACAGTCTCCGCCCCGGTCTCTTCTGCTACGTCTGCGGCCAGACCCCTCCCCCGCCGTCGACGCTCACCACGTCATTATTCAACGACGGTGCGGCGATTTGGGGGGGAGGAGTGTTATATCCTAGCCAGTAATGCCAACCGAGCCCGCTGCCAAAAAGGTTGGCAGCATCAAAGTCCGGACGCCGTCCGCCTAAGCAGCGCCAGCGATACAGGAAATCGCCGCAAGTCTGCGCGCGCCACCGCTGGCTTCTGGCTTCTTAAGCGCTGGAGTCGCGAGCGCTAGGACAGTTCTGGATTCGCCGCTCAGTTGTAGACTCGCCACGGAATTGTGTACTTGCTAGTCAGTTGTGTGTTCATCGCAGCAGAGTTGTTGTTTGTCGTCAGCCGACGCTGACCTAGCCGCTCCGACTCGAACTAGACAGATTTCTGTAGACCATGTTCACCACTGTGTTGTGTATCGTCGTTAATAAAGATAAGTACCGACTTTCATTTAATCCGAGTGTTTGGGTTTTCATCTTTCTGTTCACTGTTCCAGCGGACCGGTCGGCCCGCTATTAAAAGTGTGGCGGTGACTTCGTAGGCCGTTTCTACAGCAAAGTGTTGTCGCTACGAAGGCCGTCACAAAATTAAGATTATCGAAAAACTGTGGGTCTTGACTTATTCAAGTTGCATCTCCTTAATTTGCTACCGTTTACTGTCTCTTTAGTTGTAAACTGCAGCTGGTAACCAATAAATTATTGTAGGTTTGCGTCTGCACCAGGAAATGTCTTCCAATTTAAAATCTGGTTTCGAAAACTCTGTTCCAAATATATATTATTCTTTCGTGATTCTTAAACAAGGTGCTGGCGATGATTACATTATGCTCTGTGGGAAATTCTGTCAGGTGGCTTCCACTTTCATCCCTTCCCCCTAGCCTTTGTATTTTTACTGTTTTCGTGTACCTTATACAGTATCACATTTTAATTTTTTGTATCACTTAACTATCTGAATAATTTCATTTATTGTACATTGTTTCAATGTGTTAGGAGATAGTGAACAATCATGAACGGTAGTCATGAAATGTGTTTATGGTGAAATGAGAAAACATGAACAATGAAATATGTGAAAGAGTACATTGTACTAAAAATGAAAAATTGGTATGTCTTCACCCAACTTCGTCTTTCCTTCATGAAGGTGTAAGAGATAGTTAGTCAAACGCCCCGTACCTCAGTGGCTGTCCGTCATTGGCTACCGCTAGCGTCTGCCGCTTCCAGATGGGAACGCCAATTCCGCGAGCCGCCGCATCAAAACGGAAAACGCTTGCCTCTCGCCGCGCTGTAGTGGGGACCGGCGTGCTGCGGTTGCAGCGTGCCAGGCGGCCGATAAGTCACACTATCGAATATGACACGAGCGCGGATCCGTGATTCAGTGTGGTTGTGGCGAGTACTGCGGCAGGGGTGAGGCGGGCAGTGGGAACGCAGCCCCTGCCGTGCGCTCAATTCGACACGGAGCATACGGGCAGTGGAAGTATTGCCCGTCCGAAAAATACGGCCTTAAGGCGGGTCCACACTGAGCGCGCCGCGCCGCACAAAACGGCTGTGTGGACTGCGAACCGTGCCGCGCCGCGCCGCCCCGCCCCGCGCAGTTTTCCGGCTGTTGTCGGTACATCAAAGGAAGTGGCGCGTTTGCGCGCGCTCAGTCTAGACAGGGCTCCGGCTCGCTCCATCTTCAGACCGTGCGCGCGCTCCAACTGGAACACACTGCGCGCCTCGGAGCGGCGCGGCGGGGCGCGGACGGCGCACTCCCCTCTGCTACAGCTGTGCGCGGGGTGCAGCAGCGCGGCGCGGCGCGCTCAGTGTGGACCCGCCTTCACGGTATGCTGTATTTCATATCACTGAGTAGTGTTTCGTTTTTCGCCGTTTAAGCGCTCAATCTCTTTTCGTTAGTACATAATAGTTTTCAGTTACATATATCTCTACACTTGTTTTGTTTTGTTTCTTCTTTTGTCAAGAACAATGCACAGTTCAGTAACTGGTGAGCCGTTAGCCGCTGGGATTGTATCTTCTGCCTCCACAATGTTTTCAGATCGCAAGAAGGGACAGACGATTCATCGTGACGGTAGTGAATAAGGAAGTAAGGAGTATTATAAAATCACGTGATTTAGAAGTAAGGCAAGAAAGTAAAACAAGGTTACCTACTTGCTGCGTGTTATGCTGACGTATCTCTACGACCTGAAGCAAAAAGTCGATGAGGTGTAATTTCCATAGATATGACCCCTTTTTGCTTCTGGTAAAAAGCGTCAGAGATATGAAGTACATGAGTTTCACTAACGTTACTTGGATATGGATGTAATGAGAGACATTATACTATGTACATGTGGACATCCAATTTCCACTGCAAACTAGAAATAGTCGAAAAGCAGTAACAAATAACAATGTTTTAATTGCCTCACCGTGATGAGAAAAAGCATTTCAATTGTTGCATGCCCATTATCAGCATTAATAAACTAATTGTAAACAGGCTACACAAATGAAAAAAATGGTCGGTATTATTACGAAAGTAGGAATATCGCAAAAGAGTGAGGTGATTAGATACATTTAATTTGTTGAAATGTACTGCTGACAAAGATAGATCTACTTTCACGACGATGTTTTTCGAACTCCAACTCACAAGGCACACATGGCTAGCTAGTGAATTCCTGTCGCGCGCATTATTCTCCGCTGCTGACAATACACTGACTATTGTGTTGTGCGACAGAGCAATTTTTCTCAGTAACAACTATTTTATTCGCGGTCACAGTTTGGCAAGCCGCAAGTGGGTAACCAGCATCTGGCATGTGCCTATCATTCCGCTTGAAGGAACGCTCATCATTACTTTAATACTGCTCAGATCAAGATAAGAAATAAAATCCTTTGTTAAGTTTCCATTCCAGTCGCTCAGTGTTAAAAATACGATGGGTTATCGGGATTCAACCAAAATTCCAACAGAATTGGCAATTTATTTTTGTGTGCGTTGTTAACCTTTTCTCATTCGAAGATGCATCACCATTTATGAGTAACGGCCTCATCCCTCTTGTTGGCAGATTTAATCGTCCTTCCTTTGCCAAAACGCAGTATAATTTGCGCGTACTCATCTTAGCAATTGCGACACAATTCGGAAACAGAGTGCCTCATTAAACAAGTAATTGGCAATCGCAGCGCTCAAGAGCTTACGAGAAATCTCATAGTGTCGGTTTGCAGTAACATAAGAGCAAGTTTCATGTTTATTCTCATACTAGGAAACTCTTGTTTCGCTAGCTGTCGGTAACTCTAAAAAATTACAGTCACTAGAGTGAAAAAACTAAAACGGGAAGTACTGATATATCGCCATAAAAAGTTCCGTGTGTTTACGAATTGGAAAAATACTCTCCTGCTTGTGTGCTATCATTCGCCAAACTTTCGTTTCGATGCCTATAGCGGTTTAGGTGACATAAGACATGTTGCGAGTATTTCATCCTCGCGGGCGTGAGATCGGAAGTGAGCGCGCTACATGGGATCCATTTTCTCGAGATTGGAAGCAGATAGAGACCTCCTCCCAAGTCTAAACAAAAATTCAACATGTTAGCTAAATTTCATACGCAGCAACATATGGTATGATCCGCACCAAACGCAAAATCATAGCATACTTTTCGAATTTTGCGTAGCGTCTTTCTAAAAAGTGTATACCACAATAATTGTGACCATTAGGGAGATGATAGGCACTTCACCACGAAGCTGACATATAACGCTACAAGCAAGGTAAAAATGAAATATTTTTACTGAATAGTTTCTGTAAAATCGATTGAGAAACATCGCAGTGTGGGCGTGGTTCGTTTCTGTCAGCGCAAAGCGTCGCCAAACGGCGCCTGCAAAGTATCAAAGTACGTGTACGCCTGTCCATACGCGTTGGACCCGGGCGACGAGAACGTGCGCGTCGCGCTGTAGTGTCGTGTCACGTCACACGTGCTGTACGCGTCTCAGTTTGCGCTTAGCCTTATGCGGGTGTCACTGTTTGCTAGTGTCTGATTTCCTACCACCAATGCCGGATTAGCCACGTAGCAGGAGTTAAGTTTAGAGGATTTGTTTTGACAGTCATTTCAAGTATAGCATTTATTTGTTGCAAGTAGACCAGTGAAGAGGGTGAATTAGCTCACCATTTGGTCAAGTTCGCAACATTCTGCCAACTGATTAATAATGTTTCTGTCGTCACAATGAAGAACAGACCTAAACGCAGTGTCGGAGCTAGCCTCGATGGCCAGCAATAGCTTCTTAATGAGGTTTAGTTCATGCAATAAACTCCTTGCATGCAACCAACGCCACACAGCACAACAATTAGAAATGTAAAAGTTCCTTGACGTTGGCAACAGCGATTCAAAAAGGGCAGTCGACACGAGTCCCTTGAGGTACAGACATCAAACAGTCGGTGCTTGGAGACCAATCGTCAACTTTTTTTACAAAGTAATAGATTATTAAGTGGGTAACATCGATTTTATAAAGTGGTTACAAAGTTTCTGACAGAAAAAAGGGAACCGCTGAAGCATAAAGTAAAGTGCTTGTTTGTTCATATATACATCGACGTGTAAACAATAAAAAAGTATGTTGGTTCTCGGTACGTAACTATGTAGAAATTAGCTA
Organism: Schistocerca nitens; assembly: GCF_023898315.1. Classification (NCBI taxonomy): domain Eukaryota; kingdom Metazoa; phylum Arthropoda; class Insecta; order Orthoptera; family Acrididae; genus Schistocerca; species Schistocerca nitens. The sequence continues at coordinate 19,520,940 of NC_064621.1, read as the reverse complement.
TTTGTGTTTGACATCATCATGAAACACTAGTTTTGATTTGGATGATTTCGAACACAGTAGACATTTATTTACCGCTCAGAAGTTGTTCACCCTTAGTACTGGTATATACACGAGAGTTTTTAATACCACAATGGAACGTCATAGACTGGAAGTCATATTTTAAAGAGGAAAACAGAACACTGGTGAAATAACAACCTTGCAATCGATTTTGCTTCAAAATTTGAGCAATAATTTTGATAGTGCGCAGTTTTGTCCATCTGTGACGTACATTTTACGCATTAGCAGGTTGCAGTACGCCACCCCACTGTATCCTCTAAATGGTAAAGCGTGAAGCACGAACACAGCTAATTGGTTAAACAATTTTTTTAAATAATAAGTTAATAATTTTCAATTTACAAATCCGTAGCGCTGAAGAACGGTGTAGCTCTTGAATCTGTACTTCACATTAATATTGTCAGCCTTACAATTCAAAGGAAGCGTTCCCTTAGCGGCACTTCTAGCAGTTTTTCAAGGGGTAATGATCTGGAGTGGCGGCTACCCAGCTACTCAAGACATTGGCAGCGAAAATTATTCAATATTGGACACAGCTTTGCTGCATATAAGCCGGTACTCTTTAAATGATACGCTCAGTGGTTTCCACTGCATCGTGAATTTACACATGTAATAAAATTGTAACTTAAAGATGTCTGTACGTAGGAGATACTTGAGAAAACTGAATATGAGGATTTTTTCATAACAGCTATCAAAGGGAAAAAAAAAATTCTTTTTAGAATTTTGGCGTGTCTGTACGCGCACTACGCAAAAACTAATGCACGTACTTGGATGCGATTTTCAGTTGTATTTTTCCAGGTCTAACTTAAAATGTGATACAGCTTTCAATTTGACACGCCGGGCAGAATCAAAGTTATGTCAGTTTTGGCATAAAGGCATGTACTGTCACACCCCATGGGACACTGCTGCAGACAATCAAATGTGCCGGCAGGACGGCAAAGCTTTGTGGGCCGCCGCCTGCGACTGCGGCTTTTATGCGCGGACGAGCTCACGGGGAAAAGCTAGTCGCAGTATAAAAATCTACCAAACAAAGATGTCTCTGGCACCAGTTACAGGCTAATGAAGTACGTGAGCGTCTCAAGACTATGGGGTGTACGCAAAGTCCGGGAACACTTTCAACTATTTGTTGCACAAGAACTGAACATTGTACAGATATCATACATATTGCATTTTGAAGAGAAACTCTGCGATATCCGAACCGTGAGAGACCCGGCAGACGTCAAGACGGTAATCAAATTCTTGCCATACCCGTTCCAGCACGGCATCGGCGGCTGCGGCAGTCGCTTCCCGTATTCTCTCCCGGAGCTCTGCTACATCACGTGGTAGAGGCGTTACACACACCAGATCTTGGTTCTAAACATCTGTTGAACACCTAGAGCACACTTCTTTTTGTCGAACTCCAACACACAGAAAGCTCGCTCCGCACTTGAACTCGCCATGTTTGCGACTAGTGCTGACTATCGGCAAATTACCAAACTACGCTGTGGCGGTGTACATGAAAAAAAAAAAAAAAAAAAAAGACTTTCAGGCTTTCTCTTCAAAATGACATATGCATGATATCTGTACAATGTTTGGTTCTTGTGCAATAAATAATTGAAAGTGTTCCCGGACTTTATGTACACCCTGTACATTTTGCGGGAAGTGGCGAAAAAAATTCGTGTACAGGAGAGCGGTGAAGTGTGCGCGGCACTGGCTTTTTTAAATGGCCGTTGAACTACGCACACAACTGTCACCACTTAGTAAATTTTTGGCAAAGAGTGTTTATTAATGTGTTGTTTTCAGTCGTCGTAACTTCTCCGACAACAGAAACAAGTCTGGGCTTGTCTCAGACAGTCCCTCCCCGCAATGGACAGCCTTGGATGCGTTCAGTGCGAGTACAGATCCGGAGAAAGTCAGACTCGTGACAACTCTAAACCAATAGGCAATCTTCTTCCACATGGTTTTATTGTCATTCCGGAAACGGCTGACTCTTTAGTTCCATGTTCTTCATTCGTTGACAAGGTTTAGTGACCTGAAGACTATTACGGAATGAAAACTAATCTACTGCAATCTTGTATGATTTTAGAAAACACGTCTTCTCGCAACATCCGTCAGTATTCCTTGTCTATAAAATGACCTGTCTGCTAAAATATGATCCCCTTAAAACAAACTTTGCTCATCTCGTGCTCCTAGTATGCACGTCGCTTTTTTTAAACGAAGGAACAGAGGCGACAGCAAGTGTGGATCTGCAGCTACCGTTGGCATGTTGTTTAGCTGTATACAGTATTACTGACGCACAGACTGCACGGCTGTGTCGTCTTTCGTCCCTTTTTGATAGCAGGACGACCATACGTGATTTCTAAAATGAAAATACGCTTATACGTATTCTATCGAAAACTCACGTAGGATTAGCACCTAGGGCGTCGTTGAAAAATTCTTCACAAACAGTAAATATGACTTTTTCGTAACGATATCTAGTTGTTTTGTTGTAGTAAGTAACATGTGTTACCTTTCGCACCACAACAGAACTCTTATTGAAAACGTACACCCACGTAACAGATTATTTTTAAAAAATGGGTCCACTTGCATTGTGGCTATAACGTCCCTTTCCTCAATATGTTGACGTCACGTTATTGCAGCATACGATATTAAATTTATGTAGATCGATTATGCTGAACTTTGAAAACATATGCACACATGCACATCACTTTCTACCCTATTTACTGTTAATTTACAGATCATTTCTTTTTTATTAGTCTTCAAGAAAGTGACAGACCGTTTCGTATACTCCTTCGCTATCATCTCGAACTCTTAGCCTATTGATGATTTTAAATCTTCAGAACAGTCTTCATTACCACTTACTTCCTCATTTTAGCGTCCATTGTCCTTATCACCATTGGAGATTGTAAAGAAGAATCGAACGTCATTCTATTATTTGCATCTTCTTTTGGAAAGTTGTCTATGATATCTGCAACGAAACTGAAACGTATGAGTAACAGGGCAATGAAAAGCCCATATACTTCCATTTGCACGTGAAATAGCCGGAAAATAATGATTTTAGTCAGTCATTGTCTTTACTAGCTCTCGCTATTTTACATTCAACCATTTCAATATGACCGTGTTTCCATTCGAATCCAGGAACTGCCGCACTGTAGCTTGTGAGTAGCCGGTAAGTCGAGGTTACGTGTGTACTTCGCGCTTAGGCTTACAGTAGCTGCAGTGTGGCAGAGCGAGTGAGCAACAACCAGTGCGCACGGGTACAGTCAGGTCTCACCTGCACACTTTCTCTATGTGGCCCACGTTCTCAAGCTGGGTCGTTTGTGGGAGCCGATATTTTACCAACGTGCTTCTCTTATTAAATATAAAACATGAATCCAAGTGGATGATGTTTTGTTGAGAGCGCTAATTACGAGTAATTTAAAGATGTGCCTGGGTTTGTATGGATGGGCACATAACAGCTGAGGGCTCACTTTCAACGCGTTTTCTTCTTTTTTCCTGCATAATTTTGATGGGCAGAGATTCAGTAGATCTCGATAGGCGGGAAGCTGTAGTGGTCTAAACTCTTGGAAGGCGGCTGTCGGTTCCGCCCCACTCTCGTATAGTGCTGGTGAGCAGATTCTCGCTTCTGCTGTACTTACTATCCATCAGCCGTACTGGGTATATTATTTGCGAAATTAAGAGATTCAAATGCTGTTTAGTCTCATTGGATTCTGCCCCTGATATATCTCACGTAGATCAGCTGATTCTGATAGTGCGCTATGCCCTACCATCACGATCAGTGGAAAGATTTGTGGTATATGGAAGGTCATACTGCTCAACTTACTATCTTTTTTAACAGAGGATGGCATTAATGTCAAACATTGTCGAGGGCAGAGCTATGACAATGCCAGTAACATGAGTGGCAGGGACACCGGCTTAGAAGCACGAGTTAAAGACATATATAAGTACGCTGAATATATTCCCTATTTTCCGCATTCGCTAAATTTGGTCGCCATGTGTGCTGCAGAATTTTGTACAGAAGCGTTTATTTTCTTTGATTTCCTTGAAAGTATCTATACATTTTTTTCCACGTCTACCTATTGATGGGGCCTTCTTTTGAAAGCACTGAAAAATGATAGTACTGAAATTCCGATTCCGAAAAGGTTATCGGACACTAGTTGGTCGGCCAGAGCTGATGCTACAAAGGCGCTTTTATTTGGTTTTCATACCATCAAGCAAGTTTTGAATGACATATCTACTAATATGCATCAAAAGGTAGAGAGCCGCAATAAGGCGTAGGGACTGGTTTTTAAAATGAGTAAGTTGGAAACGGGAATAATGTGCGTCGCTTGGAACAGAATACTAGAACGCTTGCAAGCGGCTAGCGTTTCGCTGCAGTCGTCTCATCAAGACCTGAGCGCCTGATATGCACTTTATAAATCCTTCAATGAATATATCCAAGCAATGAGGTTCACGTTTTCAGAAACTGAGGTAAAAGCCAAATCCCTGACCAACTGTGAAGAATATCAGCAACAAACGTCAAGACGACACAAGCGAAATACAAAGTTCGACCATTTTAGGGATCAACTACACTATATGAAGCTGTAGAAAATCGAAAACCTGGAGAACATTTTGAATTTCAGGTGTTTATTGTGATAATTAACAAGGTACTGGCTGCATTAACTAAACTCATGGAAAAATACGATCACCTGACTAACGTCTTTGGAATATTTCGCGACATTAAATCTCTTACAACAGAAGAGATCTTGAAAAGAACTCCCAGTATCGTGAATGCTCGCCCGGATGAATTAGAAGTGTCGCTAGGCGACGAACTGGTTCAGTTCGCTGGGCTGCTGAAAACGGATATCGCTGCTGTCATCGACAAAAAGAAGAATGAAGCTTTGGAACTACAAATTTACACGTCTTTTGTGGGAAATTCGTTAGGAAAGTATTTTCCAAATGTAGAAAAACCCTTATACATTTACTTATGTTTAATGATCATCAACTGCAGTGGAGAACGTTCTTTTTCAACGTTAAAGCGCATTAAAAATCAATTAAGAAATACTGTGGGAGGAACGTCTAAATTACCTCAGTATGATGGACATTGAATACGATTTGCCCAGAGACGTTGATCTAATTTGTATTATTTCTAAATTTGCAGAAATTAAATCGAGAAAAGTTTGTTTTATTTTATATCCTAAACCATACGACCTCAACAAAGCAAGCGCCCCTTGTCAGAATTTACTTCGGGCCCCGCGCTTGCCTTGCTTAATCCGGTACTGCCCACCACCGTCCTTCAGGTACATAGTAGTTTGCAAAATAAATAATTACCGAGATTTGCAACATCTCACTTAACGTTTTATAATGACAGTGATGCAATAAATAGCCGGTATTCGTAGCTTTACCACTCACCATTTTACGGCGACAGTGACGCTATTCCATTAAGCTCCCAATCGTCATTACAGTCTGATACAGCACCAAAACCGTCTTCATGTTCGTCATCGCAAACACAAATACGATTGAATGTCTTTGCCAACAGTTTTGTGCAAGAATAAGGTTCGAGCTCTTAAAAATATGAGCATTTTCTAACAAAACGTAGCATTCGTCTAGCGTTTTGTAAAGAAATCCGTACTTTTCGGCACAATTTTTAGTGACGTTTTCCCACCCCTGAAATGTTCACTTTATTTTAACGACACTTGTAACTTTGCTACAGTACGAAAGTCTTTACTGCTGTAGTAGGCATAAATATGCATGCGAATTGCACCCGTCTTGAAACAATCCAAGGGTGTGACGCAAATTTTTTCTCTCCAGGCATCGCTAGAAATATATTATCTGACCCAAACGGCTCGGAATCGTTACAGTTCACGTCTACATCTTTCAACTTTTGCGATTACACCCCTTTGCTTACCACTCTTCTTGCACTAATTGCATGAGCTTTTGATGTTGGGCGGCGGCCGGAGTGGCGGTACAGTCTGGAGCCGCGCGACCGCTACGGTCGCAGGTTCGAATCCTGCCTCGGGCATGGATGTGTGTCATGTCCTTAGTTAGGTTTAAGTAGTTCTAAGTTCTAGGGGGACTGATGACCTCAGAAGTTAAGTCTCATAGTGCTCAGAGCCATTTGAACCATTTTTTTTTAATGTTGGTTCCACTACTTTTTCGGCAGGAACTGTTGGCTCTCCATAAATATTTGCGTATATTTTATCCTGCTCGTGAAAGTCACTAGTTCTTTGTAGTAACTAAAGTGCCTCGTTGTCTAGCGACACACCTTGACGCAGGCTGTTGCAACCGAGCTCCAGGGAGCAGGAGTGCTCCGGAGCGCTCACTGCAGCAGCTCCGAGCCCGCGTGGAGGGGGAAAGCGAACTCACCGCCCCCTGGCCGCATGCAGCCGCAACTGACGCAATAATCCGTGTTCAGTGACAGCTATGACTAGCCGCGGGAGCCCTGTACGTCTATTGGAGGATACCTTTCTATTCATTGAGAGGGATAGTCGTCCGCAGTGTCTTGTATGTCATAAAGTATTTAATTCTGCGAAGAGGTACAATATACAACGACATTACACACGTCTTCACGCAGCGCACTACGATCAGGTAGAAGGCGTTGCACGCAGAGAACTGGTAGCCAGGCTTAAGAACGACATACCAGGAGACGTAAGTTTAAAAACGGTTTCGTAATAAGGATGGTATCAAAACATGCAACATAGTTCGTTTTCTGTAATGCGTTTATAATTTTCAGGTGATTGAGAGCGGAGAAAACACTACTGAATCTGCAATTCGAGCAAGCTACAGGGTCGCTCACATCATTGCGACGAGTGGCAAGCCGTTTTCGGTGGGACCACTTGTAAAATCGTGCATGGTAACAGTTGCAGAATGTTCGTTTCCAAGGGAGGTGCAGGCAGTTGAAGGGGTTTGTCTGTCGAAGCAAACAATGTCTCGTCGAATGCTGGACATGGCAGCGAATTTAGAGACACAGCTCAGGAAAAAGGCGGACAGCTTTGTTGCATTTACACTATCGCTTGACGAAAGCACCGACATATCGGACTGTGTTCAGCTTGCAGTCTTTGTGCGTGGTGTCGACATGGAGCTGCAAGTAACTGAAGAACTCTTGGATGTGGTACCACTCGATTACACCGCACCAGGACGTGATATTTTTGAAGCTGTTTGTGAATCAGTGGACAATATGAATTTGCCGTGGGATAAGCTCCGTTCTGTAGCGGCGGACGGTGCACCACAAATGATCGGGTGTCACCGAGGTTTTGCTTCTCGTTTGAAAAATAAACTCAGGGATGAAGTCGGGAAAGACACTTTGGCTATTCATTGTTTTATTCAACAAGAGGCACTATGTGCTGAAACAGTAGAGCTAGGTGGCGTAATGAAAGATGTAGTGAAGTCTGTGAATTTTCTGCGGCGTCACGGTATGAATCATCGCCAATTCAAAGGATTCCTGAAAGATGTGGGAGCGGAGTATGGGGATATACCTTACCACAGTACAGTTCGTTGGCTGAGTCGGGGGAAAGTTCTTGATGTTTTCTTTGCCATTCGTGACGAAATATCCCTTTTTCTCAAAATGAAAGGGGAAGAAATGCGTTGTCTGAAAGATATACACTCCTGGAAATGGAAAAAAGAACACATTGACACCGGTGTGTCAGACCCACCATACTTGCTCCGGACACTGCGAGAGGGCTGTACAAGCAATGATCACACGCACGGCACAGCGGACACACCAGGAACCGCGGTGCTGGCCGTCGAATGGCGCTAGCTGCGCAGCATTGGTGCACCGCCGCCGTCAGTGTCAGCCAGTTTGCCGTGGCATACGGAGCTCCATCGCAGTCTTTAACACTGGTAGCATGCCGCGACAGCGTGGACGTGAACCGTATGTGCAGTTGACGGACTTTGAGCGAGGGCATATAGTGGGCATGCGGGAGGCCGGGTGGACGTACCGCCGAATTGCTCAACACGTGGGGCGTGAGGTCTCCACAGTACATCGATGTTGTCGCCAGTGGTCGGCGGAAGGTGCACGTGCCCGTCGACCTGGGACCGGACCGCAGCGACGCACGGATGCACGCCAAGACCGTAGGATCCTACGCAGTGCCGTAGGGGACCGCACCGTCACTTCCCAGCAAATTAGGGACACTGTTGCTCCTGGGGTATCGGCGAGGACCATTCGCAACCGTCTCCATGAAGCTGGGCTACGGTCCCGCACACCGTTAGGCCATCTTCCGCTCACGCCCCAACATCGTGCAGCCCGCCTCCAGTGGTGTCGCGACAGGCGTGAATGGAGGGACGAATGGAGACGTGTCGTCTTCAGCGATGAGAGTCGCTTCTGCCTTGGTGCCAATGATGGTCGTATGCGTGTTTGGCGCCGTGCAGGTGAGCGCCACAATCAGGACTGCATACGACCGAGGCTCACAGGGCCAACACCCGGCATCATGGTGTGGGGAGCGATCTCCTACACTGGCCGTACACCACTGGTGATCGTCGAGGGGACACTGAATAGTGCACGGTACATCCAAACCGTCATCGAACCCATCGTTCTACCATTCCTAGACCGGCAAGGGAACTTGCTGTTCCAACAGGACAATGCACGTCCGCATGTATCCCGTGCCACCCAACGTGCTCTAGAAGGTGTAAGTCAACTACCCTGGCCAGCAAGATCTCCGGATCTGTCCCCCATTGAGCATGTTTGGGACTGGATGAAGCGTCGTCTCACGCGGTCTGCACGTCCAGCACGAACGCTGGTCCAACTGAGGCGCCAGGTGGAAATGGCATGGCAAGCCGTTCCACAGGACTACATCCAGCATCTCTGCGATCGTCTCCATGGGAGAATAGCAGCCTGCATTGCTGCGAAAGGTGGATATACACTGTACTAGTGCCGACATTGTGCATGCTCTGTTGCCTGTGTCTATGTGCCTGTGGTTGTGTCATTGTGATCATGTGATGTATCTGACCCCAGGAACGTGTCAATAAAGTTTCCCCTTCCTGGGACAATGAATTCACGGTGTTCTTATTTCAATTTCCAGGAGTGTAAAATGGATGTCATACCTGGCGTTCCTAGCTGACATAACTATGCATCTGAATAATTTAAATCGGTCATTGCAGGGCAAAGGGCAGCTAATCGTTGACATGCACGACCAATCAAAGCGTTCATGGAAAAGTTACGTTTATTTGAGAGACTGATGAGTAATGGACATTTGACGTTCTTCAATAGTCTTGCTTCTTCAAAACTACCTGAAGGTACTACTTTCGGCGATTATCAAGCAAAGTTAAAGCAGCTCGTCACGTCGTCTGAAACACGATTCTGAGACCTCACTAGTTTGGAAATGGAACTTAAGGTGTTCAGCACTCCTTTTGTCAGTTTTCCCCGATGACTTGTCATCGTCACTTCAATTAGAGATTATTGATTAGCAAAATTCAACTTTTTGGAAAGAGAGGTACTACACCACGCTGGATTTGTCACTGTAGTACCGTTCATTACAGCAAAAAACATTTTTTAAGCTTCACAACAATGCCGCTCAAATCATGTGCATGTTTGGATCTACGTATTGCTGTGAGCAGCTTTTCTCAGCAATGAAAAGAGTAAAAAATAAGGAACGATCGTTTCTTCAGGGTGCAACAATGAAGGCCATCCTCCGCATTAACGCTGCGAACACTTTGACGCCTGATATTTCCGATCTTGTAATAAAAGGAAAATGTCAAGCTACAGAGGCCCAATAAATTTAGTAAGCAGTTTCTTGTAAAACAGTTGTTACTTATTTATTTCCTGAACATCGTATTTCCTGGTGTAGCATGCCACCACGTCTTAGCAGCTAAGAGTATGAGGTTGTCGATCTTGTAAGACACAGCTGGAACATCAAAACGCTTGCCTCGCCGCCTGCCTCAGCCAGCCGTGCCACGTGCCGGCGTGCCGGTGTGCCGGCCCACTTGAATGGTCACAGCCAGCGACACTGCAGGGAGCGCCCCGCGGCTCACAACGGAGCCCACGAGCTGGAACAGCCTGCCTTGACGCAAAGTATTGTCAATAGTATCAAATGGTTCGAATGTCTCTGAGCACTATGGGACTTAACATCTGAGGTCATCAGTCCCCTAGAACTTGGAACTACTTAAACCTAACTAACCTAAGGACATCACACACATCCGTGCCCGAGGCAGGATTCGAACATGCGACCGTAGCGGTCGCGCGGTTCCAGATTGTAGCGCCTAGAACCGCTCGGCCACACTGGCCGGCTCAATAGTATCAGATTTCCCAAACCACAGTGAAACAAAACACAGTACAACGGAAGCAGACGTTACAAATAATTCACAAGGCACGTTGTTTATGTTTACACCAAACAAAGCCAGCAACGTGGGAGCTTTGAGCCGGCCGGTGTGTCCGAGCGGTTCTACGCGCTCCAGTCTGGAACCGCGCGACCGCTACGGTCGCAGGTTCGAATCCTGCCTCGGGCATGGATGTGTGTGATGTCCTTAGGTTAGTTAGGTTTAAGTAGTTCTAAGTTCTAGGGGACTGATGACCTCAAATGTTAAGTCCCGTAATGCTCAGAGCCATATATTAAACGTAACGCATAGTCAAATCAAAACAAGACAGATGGATAAAGTAAGTAAAGTGTTCATTATTTCAGAAGTAATCGCCATAACTCCTAATACAATTATTCCACTGTAAGACAAGACGGTCAGTGCCTTCGTGGAAAAACGTTCGCGATTGCCTACGGAACCAAGATTCTACCCACGCATGCAGCTCTTCGTCCAAAGCAAATCGACAGCCACGAATGTCTTTCTTCAGGGCCTCAAAAATATAGAAAAAATCGCATGAGCAGAGATTGGGACCGCATGGAGAATGTGTAAAGACTTTTCTGCGAAACTTCTGCAATGTAGTTCAAACAGGGGAGGGGGGGAGGGGGGGCGGAGGGGGGGCTTATGGGTGCTCAACGTCGAGGTCATCAGCGCTAGTGCAAACAGTCTTTGCAACATACGGGAGGCTATTATCCTGCAACATAATGGTGCCGTCCATCAACCCTCTGTTTACTGACTTTCTGGAACACTGCAGCAGAACTGACGCACAGTCCTGCGTAGACACGTTACAAAAATCGAAGCGCGCCGTCAAGTATCAAGTCGAAATGCCCAGAAATGTTGACGGACGGCATAAAAAATAAAAAAAGGTTCAAATGGCTCTGAGCACTATGGGACTTAACAGCTGAGGTCATCAGTCCCCTAGAACTTACAACTACTTAAACCTAACTAACCTAAGGACATCACACACATCCATGCCCGAGGCAGGATTCGAACCTGCGACCGTAGCAGGCGCGGTTCCAGACTGTAGCGCCTAGAACCGCTCGCCCACCCAGGCCGGCACGGACGGCACCAGTCGGTCGCAGGATAACACCTGCCCACACGCTGCGACGGTTTCTTCGAGTAAGCTGCAGAGATTTCGCCTACGCATCCCCCAACACTCCCGACCCCTCCCCACGCGATTTCCGTATTTTTGGCGGCTTGAAGAACGGGATTCGTGGCCACCGATTTCCTTCGGACGAGGAGATGGACGCCCCAGTACAGTCACGTTTGCGTAGCAAACGGCAAACATTTTTTCATCTTGGCATTCACCGTCTGGTCTCACAGTGGATAAATGCATTAACAGTTTACTTTTGAAATAACGAACAGTTCACTTACTTTTTTCCAAGTGTTTTGTTTTCACTGTCCCTTATACCTAAAGCACCCAATGAAAAGCCTGTAACCACGTACCTGTCACTTCCTGTCATTTTATCGCAACGAAAACGTTACAAGATCTACGCGTTTTAAGTTTTTCCACAAAGTGCCACTGCTCTGAAACAACATATGTTCCCTGCACCCCACCAAATACAGGCTTCAACTGCAAAAAACGCTATCCAGTATGGCGTCTCCTAAGTTCTGCATATGGCGTAGTCATCGAAGATGCATCTCACTAGCCATGACCATCCGCACGAAATAAATATCTGACTTGTCTGGTTCTGCCTTTCACTGTTGGTAATGTTCTGGCATGCGGGATTCCACGCTGAAGTGCCACAAGACTCGACCAGCAACACGTCCGTGTCCCGTATGAACATGACTTACGAGTGTGCGGATTCTGCTAGCTGGTGCAAGTGGGACTTTGCGTCACGCAACGTAAGCTCCGAAGACGGACGAAAGGAACGTTTGAAAATTTTAATACAATGGTAACCGTTAATCTTTGTAGGCTGCACTTCCAAGTATCAATAAATACGTAAAAGGCTACACCTGTAAATCCGTCCTCACACGGGGCGATAAAACATTCGTGGACGAGGAGCTGGTCCAGTTTTGTGACGTCACAACGTGGAGTTTCGCTTTCCACGTTTTATCTCGATACACGTCGTTTTTATACGACTTTTTTGCGATAAAACGACGGGAAACGTCATAATATTGTCGATTAAGACCCTCGGCATATCGGAGCATCAAAGGCACAGACTCGCATAACACGGTTTCACTCCACTAACACTGCGAACTACTCCTATCTTACCGTCTTCCCAACATCCGCTTCATCATCTCCTCCACGGAAGGAAGTTGCAAACACCTTGTCATCTGCAAATATTTTATTCAACTTCACGTTTTCCGTCACTTTCTTTCCAATCTAATAGAATTTGTTTCGTAGTATTCGATGTTTCAGAACGTTGTCACTCAGCAGTGAGTTCGTTCGATTTTGTGAACGTGCCAGAGATCATGGACCAATAAATTGCGAGACTTATCTATATCACTACGTCAGTCGAATGCGATTCAGTATTTATTTTTTTACTTATTCACTCGAAAAACTTCGCAGATTGTGGGATACTCAATTCCTTTATAAATAATATCCGAACGAACATGTATATATGCACACACACACACACACACACACACACACACACACACACACACACACACACACACAAGATTTCATGTGGAAATGTGTCCGGAAACGCTTAATTTCCATGTTAGAGCTCATTTTAGTTTCGTCAGTATGTACTGTACTTCCTCGATCCACCGCCAGTTGGCCCAATTGAAGGAAGGTAATGTTGACTTCGGTGCTTGTGTTGACATGCGACTCACTGCTCTACAGTACTAGCTAGCATCAAGCACATCAGTACGTAGCATCAACAGGTTAGTGTTCATCACGAACGTGGTTTTGCAGTCAGTGCAATGTTTACAAATGCGGAGTTGACAGATGCCCATTTGATGTATGGATTAGCACGGGGCAATAGCCGTGGCGCGGTACTTTTGTATCGAGACAGATTTCCAGAACAAAGGTGTCCCGACAGGAAGACGTTCGAAGCAATTGATCGGCGTCTTAGGGAGCACAGAACATTCCAGCCTATCACTCGCGACTGGGGAAGACCTAGAACGACGAGGACACCTGCAATGTACGAGGCAATTCTTCGTGCAGTTGACGATAATCCTAATGTTAGCGTCAGAGAAGTTGCTGCTGTACAAGGTAACGTTGACCACGTCACTGTATGGAGAGTGCTAGGGGAGAACCAGTTGTTTCCGTACCATGTACAGCGTGTGCAGGCACTATCAGCAGCTGATTGGCCTCCACGGCTACAATTCTGCGAATGGTTCATCCAACAATGTGTCAATCCGCATTTCAGTGCAAATGTTCTCTTTACGGATGAGGCTTCATTCCAACGTGATCAAATTGTAAATTTTCACAATCAACATATGTGGGCTGACGAGAATCCGCACGCAATTGTGCAATCGCGTCATCAACACAGATTTTCTGTCAACGTTTGGGCAGGCATTGTTGGTGATGTCTTGATTGGGCCCCATGTTCTTCCACCTACGCTCGCACCGAGCGAGGTGGCGCAGTGGTTAGAAACTGGACTCTCATTCGGGAGGGCGACGGTTCAATCCCGCGTCCGGCCATCCTGATTTAGGTTTTCCGTGATTTCCCTAAATCACTCCAGGCAAATGCCGGGATGGTTCCTCTGAAAGGGCACGGCCGACTTCCTTCCCCATCCTTCCCTAATCCGATGAGACCGATGACCAAGCTGTCTGGTCTCCTTCCCCAAACCAACCAACCACCTACGCTCAATGGAGCACGTTATCATGATTTCATACGGGATATTCTACCTGTGCTGCTAGAACATGTGCCTTTACAAGTACGACACAACATGTGGTTCATGGACGATGGAGCTCCTGCACATTTCAGTCGAAGTGTTCGTACGCTTCTCAACAACAGATTCGGTGACCGATGGATTGGTAGAGGCGGACCAATTCCATGGCCTCCACGTTCTCCTGACCTCAACCCTCTTGACTTTCATTTATGGGGGCATTTGAAAGCTCTTGTCTACGCAACCCCGGTACCAAATGTGGAGACTCTTCGTGCTCGTATTGTGGACGGCTGTGATACAATCAGGGATTCCATGCGACGGAGGGTGGATGCATGTATCCTCGCTAACGGAGGACATTTTGAACATTTCCTGTAACAAAGCGTTTGAAGTCACGCTGGTACGTTCTGTTGCTGTGTTTTTCCATTCCATGATTAATGTGATTTGAAGAGAAGTAATAAAATGAGCTCTAGCATGGAAAGTAAGCGTTTCCGGACACATGTCCACATAACATATTTTCTTTCTTTGTGTGTGAGTTATGTTTCCTGAAAGTTTGGCCGTACCTTTTTGTAACACCATATATATATATATATATATATATATATATATATATATATATATATATATATATATATATATATGTATATATATATATAGGGTGGTCCACTGATCGTGACCGGGCCAATTATCTCACGAAATAAGCTACAAAGAACGAAACTTCTCCAGCCTGAAGGGGGAAACCAGATGGCGCTATGGTCGGCCCGCTAGATGGCGCTTCCATAGGTCAAATGGATATCAACTGCGTTTTTTAAAACACGAACCCCCATTTTTATTACATATTCGTGTAGTACGTAAAGAAATATGAATGTTCTGGTTGTACCACTGTAATAGTCACAAACATATGGCTCACAATTTTAGACGAACAGTTGGTAACAGGTAGGTTTTTTAAATCAAAATACAGAACGTAGGTACGTTTGAACATTTTATTTCGGGGGTTCCAATGGGATACATGTACCTTTGTGAACTTAACATTCCTGAGAACGCATGCTGTTACAGCGTGATTACCTGTAAATACCACATTAATGCAATAAATGCTCAAAATGATGTCCGTCAACCTCAATGCATTTGGCAATACGTGTAACAACATTCCTCTCAACAGCGAGTAGTTCGCCTTCCGTAATGTTCGCACATGTATTGGCAATGCGCTGACGCATGTTGCCAGGCGTTCTCGGTGGATCACGATAGCAAATATTCTTCAACTTTCCCCACAGAAAGAAATCCGGGGACGTCAGATCCGGTGAAGGTGCGGGCCATGGTATGGTGCTTCGACGACCAATCCACCTGTCATGAAATATGCTATTCAATACCGTTTCCACCGCACGCGAGCTGTGTGCCGGACATCCATCATGTTCGAAGTACGTAGCCATTCTGTCATGCAGTGAAACATCTTGTAGTAACATCGGTAGACCACTACGTAGGAAATCAGCATACATTGCACAATGTAGATTGCCATCGATAAAATGGGGGCCAATTATCCTTCCTCCCATAATGCCGCACCATACATTAACCCGCCAAGGTCGCTGATGTTCCACTTGTTGCAGCCATCGTGGATTTTCCGTTGCCCAATAGTGCATATTATGCCGGTTTACGTTACCGCTGTTGGTGAATGATGCTTCGTCGCTAAATAGAACGCGTGCAAAAAATCTGTCATCGTTGCGTCATTTCTCTTGTGCCAAGTGGCAGAACTGTACACAACGTTCAAAGTCGTCACCATGCAATTCCTGGTGCATAGAAATATGGTACGGGCGCAATCGATGTTGATGTAGCATTCTCAACACCGACGTTTTAGAGATTCCCGCTTCTCGCGCAATTTGTCAGCTACTGATGTGCGGATTAGCCGCGACAGCAGCTAAAATACCTACTTGGGCATCATTATTTGTTGCAGGTCGTGGTTGACGTTTCACATGTGGCTGAACACTTCCTGTTTCCTTAAATAACGTAACTATCCGGCGAACGGTCCGGACACTTGGATGATGTAGTCCAGGATACCGAGCAGCATACATAGCACACGCCCGTTGGGCATTTTGATCACAATAGCCATACATCAACACGATATCAACCTTTTCCGCAATTGGTAAACGGTCTATTTTAACACGGGTAATGTATCACGAAGCAGATACCGTCCGCACTGGCGGAATGTTACGTGATACCACGTACTTATACGTTTGTGACTATTAGAGCGCCATCTATCACAAAGCGGAAACAGTGGTCCAACTTAAACATTGATATTTCTTTACGTACTACACGAATATGTGATAAAAAATGGAGGTTCCTATTTGTAAAAAACGCAGTTGACATCCGTTTGACCTATGGCAGCGCCATCTAGCGGGCCAATCATAGCGCCATCTGGTTTCCCCCTTAAGTTAGACGAGTTTCGTTCTTCGTAGTTTTTTCGTTTGATGCTTATTTCGTGAGATATTGGGCCTGGTCACTATCAATGGACGACCGTCTATATATATATATATACATATACATACATATACATATATATATATATATATATATATATATATATATATATATATATATATATATAAAATTTTACACGCCTACGCATGCTCGGACCCGCACTTACATGAAGTACATAAAAATTACCAGTAATACTGCAGTAAATAAATGATTTTTTAGGTTATGTCTAGAAGACATAGAAATGTCTAGCTGACATAGAAATTACTCGCAGATATTGCAGTTCCTCCAAAGTATTGTATATCTTGTTCTAAAAATTCTGCTGCTGAATAGAAATAGTGCTTTAATAAGAATGACGTCTGGATTTTATTACAGAATGTGTATAATGAAATAATTTTTATGCTACGCTGAATAATTTGCGTCGCACTGTCTGTCATGAAGTTTTAAAGGTCAGTTCTTACCGACTAGACATGGAAATTTTTTTTGCCGTGTATCAGGTTTAAGGACAGACTGTTGATGTACTTGTTTGTGTACAGTACAGACAATAACATGGCTAGCATGTGGAAAAGATATTTTGATGGAACTAGCGTTGCAATTTGATGCACGTCAGTTTCGTAAACTATGCTTTTCGTACCGCACACAGCAGCCGACGACTACAGCTGGAGAGCACTGCGGCCGCAAATCACGGTAAGGGCCACGTTTCGTGTGAGGCACCAGATCATTTCCGATCGTGCATCGACCACGACGAAGCAACGTCTGGCGTGCTTCGTGGTGAGGAAACGCCCCGTGCTAGGACTGCTTAGCAGTGTTTGGATTCTGACAGGTGTCGTTAATGGGGATTTGTGCGGCGCCTTGTAACCTTCGAGAATGGACGAAAGGAATGTTTCAAAATTTTGTAACACTGTTAGTGCCTAATCTCAACAGCGCATCTAGTTGTCGCTTCTAAAATTTAGCGATCCTCGTAGCGATGCAACAAGAGCGAGCATCGAGCCCGTCTTGCGAGCCCAGGAGCGCACGCGCTGGCCCGGCTGCAGCGCGCCCCGCTCCCTGTGGTCCCCTGCCGCGGCCCCGGCCCCGGCCCCGCGCGGACATCGAAGCGGCGACCCGCGGACACAGGAAGGGCGCCCGGCCGGCCGTCTGGCGCGCTTCCGGCCGGCCGGCGCGCCCCGGCGCCACCCACGCAGGCGCTACGGCGACACGTCGTGGCCGCCTGCCGCCCTCGCGTCACCAGCGCGCTGCCACGTTAACACCTCGCCTGCAGCGTCCTGACCACACCGTGCCTGCGGGAGCCTCGTGCCTCGTCTCGAAGCTCAGACGCACGGGAACTTCTGTACCTCGCAACATGACGACACAAACCTAGCGTTCAATTAATCCTGAATACCGTAAGGTCCCGAAGAAGATTCCAGCAAAGATGTCGAAACATCGATCGTGTAGAAACACGATGCGGCCTAACAACTCGGAAAATTTTATCTTTAACACAGATCTACTTCTACAAGTGTACTCTTCAAACTACTGTGAAGTGCATGGCAGAGGGTGCATCCTACTGTACCATTTGTTCCGTTCCATTTGTGAAGACAGCGCCAGACGAGTGATTGGTTATATGGCCCCGCGCGTGCTGTAAATTTATCTGTGTTCGTGGTCCCTACGGTGACGAAACGTCGGAGGTAACAGTATATCCCTGGATTCCTGACTCAACGCTCGTTTTCGAAACTTTTAGAGTTCGCGTTAACGGGATGCGTACATTTAAGTTATATCTCTGCAGATCACGCTTACGGGCTTGGCAGATAGTCCATAGAACCACTCTCAGACTACGCCTCGACCATTCCATTCTCGAATACGACGCAGGAAAAATGAACAGCTACATCTTTCAATGTGAGCTCCGATTTCTCTTATTTTGTTACGACGGTCATTTCTCCGTATGTACAGCAAGCATGTGACAGTCAGCAAAAAGTTTCGCCGTTCTGAGGAGAAGGCTGCAGACTGAAATTTCTGGAAGAGATCTCGCAAAATCGGAAAACACCTTTATTTTAGTGATTGCCACCAGAAGTAGCTAATCATACACGAGAGACACACTGCCCTGTTTAGCGACAACACATAACAGGCTGCGTTTCTTTTAACTTCTTCCGTGTCATTTTTCACTGGCGGCACGAGTGATTCGTAAGGAATCTCCTTCGTAGACTGATTGCAAAAACCAGTATTCTACCGATGAACCGAAGTCTGCGAAGTGCTTTACCTACAACTGGGCGTATCATTCCGTATCCCCAAAACTTATTACACCGAGGTATGTGCATGAGCTGTGTCTTTCATTGATATTTTAGTCACAGCATATTAAGTTTTATTTTCGTTTTGTGAACTCTGCAATTTTATGTTTCTGAACATTTAATATAAGTTGCTAGTCATTTCAACACCATGAAATCTTATCAAGATCTGACAGAATACTTGGGGAGCTTCTTTCTGCTAGGGCTTTATTATAGATACCTGTGTCACCTGCGAAAAAATATGAGGTTACTATCAATATTGTCTACAGTGTGTAAGTAGGCTGTTTATGTTTTCTTATTGGCAACGTTACGTAGCGCTCTGTATGAAAATCACTGGCTGTGCTGTGTGAAGTCTGTGGCTAGTTTGCATTGTTGTCTGCCATTGTAGTGTTGGGCAGCGGCAGCTGGCTGTTAACAGCGCGTAGCGTTGCGCAGTTGGAGGTGAGCCGCCAGCAGTGGTGGATATGGGGAGAGAAATGGCGGAGTTTTGATATTTGTAAGAATGGATGTTATGAACTCCTATATATATTATGGCTATTAAGGTAAATACATCATTTGTTCTCTATCAAAATCTTTCATTTGCTAACTATGCCTATCAGTAGTTAGTGCCCTCAGTAGTTAGAATCTTTTATTTAGCTGGCAGTAGTGGCGCTCGCTATATTGCAGTAGTTCGAGTAACGAAGATTTTTGTGAGGTAAGTGATTTGTGAAAGCTATAGGTTAATGTTAGTCATGGCCATTCTTTTGTAGGGATTATTGAAAGTCAGATTGTGTTGCGCTAAAAATATTGTGTGACAGTTTAAGCACAGTCATGTATAATTTTTCAAAAGGGGACGTTTCATATGTCGACCCTTAGCCGAGGATACCTCACTGGAATCTTCTGATTTTTTTCTTGTAGTTTGTGTAATTAGTGTAGCCTTTATTTATTGCTAGCGCGTAATCATAGAGAGAATTTCCTTTGTAATTGTAGTTTTTCATTGTTGTACAGTAAAACAGTTGTGACATGCATGTAGATTTGCACCAAGTATTTCGCAGCTGCGCTTGCAATTAAGTAGACATTATTTCCATTGCTATGTTATCTTATTTTGCTCTTCAAATTGTGCTTTTCTGTGTAATCGTGTGAAATATTGTGACAATTATGGCGTGTGAAAAACGTAATACTAGGCTCCAAAGTAAACTGAGAAATGACAGTGAAGACGAAAGTAGTGTGTTAGCGCCACCGTGTAATGAATTAACTAATGTTCAACATAGTAATTTGGTAATTGTGCATAGAGAAATGGAGCGGGCGGCAAACAATGGCGTAGGCGGTGAAACAATTAGTGAACAGGGAAGCATTATCGATCGATCGCTCGGCAACAGCTCGCCTCAGGAATCCGAAATGACAGGACACAATTTTGCAGATACTGTAGATTCAGGTTTTGCGTCCTCACCGTTTTCTCAAATAAGTCAAGACACATTTTCTGCTTGTCAAAATGTGAATGTTGCCGGTGCAAATGCACTGCCGAAAAGCGTAGAGGAACAGATTCCAGACACTAATGCATTGTTATTACAGCTAATGCAACAAATGGAACAAAATCAGAGACAAACACAGCAAAAGCTTCAAAAGTTAGACACCACACTTGAACAAACACGTGAAGATTTAACTACTGAGTTACATAACATTGAATCGAAATGTCAAAAAGTCTGTAATGAAGTAAAAACACAAATTTGTGAGCATTTTCAACCTATTTTTTCGCGGCATGAAAATGCATTCTGCGCGACCGCTACGGTCGCAGGTTCGAATCCTGCCTCGGGCATGGGTGTGTGTGATGTCCTTAGGTTAGTTAGGTTTAAGTAGTTCTAAGTTCTAGGGGACTGATGACCTTAGAAGTTAAGTCCCATAGTGCTCAGAGCCATTTGAACTATTTTTTTGAAAATGCATTACAGAATCACGAAGCAGCCATAAAGGAACTGCAAACCATTGTTCATGAAAATCACGACACCTTGCAAGCTAAAATTGACTCAGTTGCATCTACCGATTCGGTTACGCAACTTGCAAAAACTCAGGAAAAATTAAAGGACACAGTAGATACTCTGAAACTTGGTTCAGAAAAACACACTGAGGAAATAAGTACACTATCGGAGAAAGTAGCCGAACTTTCGGATCAGTTCACTAACTTATCTACAAAGGTAGATGATGATCTGAATGACACAAGACCTGTAGCCATCACTAACACAGAAGAGTATGAACAAATTAAGAAATTCAAACAAAATCAGAATGAAATTAATACGCAACACAAAAGAGAGATCCGGGAAGTACAAGATCAGTTGGCACAAATAATGCAAAAATTACATATTTAAGAGGACACTCGCGCTCCAACACGGGAAGAGGGACTTAGAAATACGGAACAACCACAAAATAATAACACAGAATACTTCGGAAATTATGAAAGAAATTGGCAAGGCACATCGAATTTTGAGATGGTACCGCCGAAACGACGTAACAATGACCGACATATGACTCGCCGACATGATGATTTTGACTATAAGCTGTTCATTACTACACGTAAATTCAAAACATTTAAGAATTCTGGCAATGACATTCATCCACAAGCATGGCTCCACCAATTCTCTCATTGTTTTCCTCCCAACTGGTCGTTAGAACACACATTAGAATTTATGTGTGGCTACTTAGAGAATGAACCAGCTGTAAGAATGCGATCGGTCATTCACGATTGTCACAGTGAAGGAGAATTTTATCATGCCTTCCTCTCAGCATATTGGTCTCAAGCTACACAAGACCGAGTAAAACATAGCATCATAATGATGAAACAATTCGAACAATCTGAATTTTCCAGTCTTGTGAAATATTTTGAAGACATGTTGCACATGAATCAGTACCTATCAAACCCATACAGCCCCTCAGAACTCATCCGCATTTGCTTAATCAAATTAACTGAACATTTACGACATATTATTTTAGCAGGACGTTGCAAATACGACATTGAAGCTTTTCAGGGACTCTTACAAGAATTAGAAATTGACACTGACAATCGCGGAACGCGAAAACAGGAGCACAACAATTACAGGTCACATCTGTCACAATTCCGCGATGACAGAAGTAATACACGACAAGGCTATTCTTACAACGTAAATCGTGACCAAAACAGACACCACCTGTATGACAACCGTTGGCAAAGTAGTAATAATTACAGGGAAAGATCACCTCTCCGCGGTAATGACTATCACAGAGACAATCAGAGAAACAGACAATATGGGAACCAAAATAAATATTATCAAGGGAGACAGAATAATTTTAGACGCAACGGTCCAGCGCGCAGTTACGATTCATGGAGAAATTCTCCACCACGTGACCGACAAGAAAGAAACTATGGAATCTACCGACATGACGACAGACGATATGATCGTAACGACAGACCTGAATTGCATCAGAACTGGCGGGATTTAAACAGGGCAGGGCCCTCTCGACAAGGTGAATTTGTAGAAGTTAGGTCTCCAAACCCCAATAACGACGGCGCCAACAAAGAGACAATAGGCAATGACTCATACCGCTGGCAGCCACAAAACGTACGTATGAAACCAACGACGCAGCTGCCGTAGCTAGTAATTACGTAAAAATGGAAGACATTAGGGACATCTTACTCCAAGAACACGACGTAAAACATAACAACATTGCATATCCTGTGATTCACATTACAGTAAATGACGTAAAATTTACGGCAGTACTTGACTCTGGCAGTCCCATTTCAGCAATTAGTGAAACAGCCTTTAGCAAATGCAACAAATCGAACGATTGCCCCACACTTCCGTTACGTAAGATTAAATTACAAGGTGCAATCTTTGGAAAAAGTGTAGATGTACGCCAACAAACCAACTTAGAATTCTTTTGTCAATGCCACAGCTTCTCTATGAGCTTTCTTATTGTTCCATTATTGTCGACGGAAATTATACTGGGAGTAGACTTTTTGAATGAATACAAAGCAACCTTAAACTTTCACAATGCTGAAATAAGTTTAGAAAAAGAAGGTAAGTCAGTAGCTTTGAAATTTGAAGATTGGCTCTCAAACCATGACGAAGAAATTAATTGGCTTTACCTCCTGTTAGACAACAGTTCGGAATTTTCGACGGAACTTGACACTAACAATCACTCTGCAGGTACTGACAGGGATGATATCGACGGCGCATTTGATACTAATGAGTTAATTCAGAATAAAATTCAAACAATTAAGAATTGTAATGACACTGATAGGGAGGACCTTCTTGAGATTTTACAAGCACATTCCACAGTTTTACTCACAAAACAGGAGCAATCAAGGGATTTCAATACCAATTTCGTGTTTGTGAGCATACTAAATTTTATGTTAGACATGCGTAATTCCGGCGCATTATAGGGACCGTGTTAGAACAGAAGTACAATCTATGCTTGACGAGGGCGTTATTGAGCCTGCAGTAAGCTCATACAACAATCCATTACATATTGTTGAGAAGAAAAATGGATCGATCAGGCTTGTCTTAGATTCGAGACAAATCAATACTATCATCATTCCTGAAACAGACAGGCTGCAAACGTTGGAAGAACTTCAAAATTTTAATGGTGTAAAAGTGTTGTCTTCCATTGATTTCAGATCCAGCTTTTATCAGATCGAACTTCATCCAGAATGTAGAAAATACACAGCTTTCCTTTGTTTCGGCGTTTGTTATCAGTTTCAGAAACTTCCTTTTGGTTTGAACATTTCTTCGGCAGCATTCAGTCGCGGGCTAAATTCCATATTACCTGAGTTCTTAAAACGTCACATCACCTTATATGTGGACGATATTCTAATAGCAGAAGCTTCATGGGAACAACATAATCGCATCCTCAACAGTTTGTTACGTATTTTTGCAGAATCTGGAATTACAGTTAACTTGGAAAAGTCTGAATTCGGTAGGTCAAAGGTGAGGTTTTTGGGACATAGTATTTCTTCTGAAGGCATTCAGCCAGATCCTGAAAAGTTAGAAGCAATCAGAGCCATTCCAGTTCCATCCACAAAAACACAAGTCCGCAGTTTTCTAGGTCTCGTAAATTTTTACCGTCGTTTTCTGAATATGCAAATTCTAGTTACACCAAAACTTTGCTCTCTCACTGGAAAAAATATTATTTGTAACTGGGACGAACAAGCACAGTTGGAATTCAATTCTTTGAAAGAATCGCTACTTAATGCGCCAATACTAGCTGATCCAGATCTGTCACAAGACTGCTGCCTTAGCACGGATTCTTCTAAAGTCGGTCTTAGTGCCCATTTATTTCAAGAAGCCATAGAAAATGACACTACCGTTCAGAAAACCATTGCTTTTGCTAGCCGAGTGCTAACAAAATCTGAAAAAAATTATTCCGCTACTGAATTAGAAGCTTTAGCTATCGTTTGGGCATTTAACAAATTCTGTTTCTTTCTTTCTGGTAAGCACTTAAAAGTATACAGTGATCATCGTGCATTACAATTTCTTATGTCTTCAAAATTAAATCATGACAGGTTAAAACGTTGGGCATTGTTTCTGCAAGAATTCCGCTTCACAATAGTCTACATTCCC
Organism: Schistocerca nitens; assembly: GCF_023898315.1. NCBI lineage: Eukaryota > Metazoa > Arthropoda > Insecta > Orthoptera > Acrididae > Schistocerca > Schistocerca nitens. Next base: position 19,496,577 of record NC_064621.1, on the reverse strand, counting down.
GGAAAGGAGAACATTGTTGCGGACGCACTGTCACGCGCACCGGCTGGGCTTGAGAAAAGTAACACAGAAGGCAACCTCGAGAAAAATTTCAGTATTCTTTACATTCAGAAAGTCGCCTTTGAAAACTTCATCACCACATCTTTAAAGGACATTGCTCATGAACAAGATAAAGATCCGATTTGGGAAGACATCAAGAGCAAATGGCATGAAAAGACACACACACAGATTCGTCATTATTGCATGGTTAGAAACACCATACTCTTCAAACGCTGCACTGTTGATGACAAGCTATGGGTACTTTGCATTCCAGACGATTTTGTTAATAAGCTCATTTGGTACATTCATTTCAGCTACGCACATTTTGGTCCACGAAAATGTTATCATATTCTTCGAACGACTTGTTATTTTAACAATATGGAAAAGAGAATTCGAAGAGTCATGTCTATTTGTAAACTTTGTCAAAAGCCAAACCATCTACTGTCTCACATCGTGCTCCGTTGTTTCCTATTATTCCTTCTAAATTAAAAGAATTTGCTGCTGTTGATCTCCTGGGACCGCTTGTCAGAACGTCTAATGGATTTTCGTACGTTCTAGTCGCTGTTGAACTTACTTCAAAATTTGTTTCTTTCACTCCGTTACGTAATGCCACTGGACGGTCTGTATCCAACGCCTTTCTTAAAAATTTCTTACGTGAAGTTGGACACGTTAGTAAAGCCATTTCAGATAACGGACCGCAATTCAGATCTGCTGTTTGGTCACGCATGCTTCGGAATCATAAAATCAAACCTGTTTTTATTTCATTGTACTCACCAAATTGTAACCCGTCTGAACGGATTATGAAAGAAATCAATAAGCTTTGCAGACTTTATTGTCACAGAAAGCATCAGCATTGGGACAGATATTTACACTTATTTCAAAATGTGCTGAATGAAATGCCTCATGATTCCACTGCTTTACCACCTACTCTTGTACTGAAGAATGAAGAACCACTGAACATAATCAGAGAGCTTGTACCTTTCCCGAATACACGTAAACTTCGACACAAGGACATAATTGATTTGGCTATTAAAAATATAAAATCTGCAGCAGACAAAAGGAGAAAACTACACGGTAAAGCAAAAGCAAAGAAATTATACATTGGTCAGAAAGTTCTCATTAAAGCTCATTCATTATCACATAAGAAGAAACACTTGAGTCGCAAATTCTTTCTAGTTTACAATGGACCTTACAGAATCCGACGTATACCACATGATAATTGCATTGAAGTTGAAACTCTGCGTACTAGGAAGAGTAAAGGATTGCACCACATTTCACATGTAAAACCGTTTATTGAAAGATAATCTGCTTTTTAACTTTGTCTTTACCATATAACTTTTCACGTTACATTACTAGTATGCTTGTCAGACTTAGAATCTGTTAACATGCAACAATGTTTGAAGTTAAATATCCAGTCAAGAACCAAGAGAACTTATTGAAACAGAAATTACGAATGCATTGTTATAGTGAACAGACGTCACAGTGTTATTGTGTGTGTACATTCTTGCTTGTTAGTTGCACGATTACGTAACGACTATAAGGCTTACATACTTAGAACATATACTGGTACTGCTAATGAGATTTTAATGCAACATTTTGGTTTACTTGAAAATACATTCTGGATTTAAAGTACTTGCTGTGAGATACCAGACGACACAGTGGTTAGTTTATGTGACAGCTACACGATTTAATCATGACGCTACTAATGAGTGACAATTTACAATGTTGCTTTTTCAGCGTTTCTGTTTTATATCTGCACAGTTTTTCTGTATTATTCTGGAAAGTAAAACATGTTTTAGTAGTAACTTTTGTGGTATAGCTACAATGAGACAGCCTTTTTTGTAGCACAACAGTACGTTACATTATAGTACTTTCTTGATCGCGGTAAGGTACGTAATAACTACGATATCTATACGCAAAGCATTTCACTTTCGTTTATGATGAGGTAAGTACATTGACTTCAGCAGAACTTTGCTTACAGAGGACGATAACTACGACAGTTCCACAGAATTATCTTACAGCAAGATGCACATTTAGCGCTACACGACACGCATTTGAGTGATTAATTTTGTACTTAAACCATTTATTTTTCAAGATTTTTGAATTACAAAGAAAGTTTTCCCTGATACATTTCATTCCATTGCTGTAATCTGTAACACCTGAGGGTATAATTACATTAATCCTCAGGGGGGTATACGCTTACTTTGTGTACCATGTGTTTGGTAAGCACAAGCAGCCCTAGCTAATATGGTATTTGCTTATACAACTTTACACATCGGTACCATATTTCTCTAACACACAAATTACACAGCTATCTGATCATTCAACTGAGAGATAAACATTTTTTACTACATCAGTGACACATGTTTACGCAGTTACACAGTTGGTTAACTTCACACTTATGAAATTGTATTTTGTCTGTACTTTGTGAACTGTTCATATTTTTTCGGAACCATTGTGATATTACAAGAGCTTTGAATGATGTATTTGGCATGGGATCATGATTTTAAAGTACGTTTGAGGTAGATGACACTATTGAAATGAGCAGAGAATTTTTTTTGGTTTTGAAATTATTGGAGGAAGCTACGACGATTTTGAGAGTTGACTGAGGTGTTATGATGTTATTATTACGATGACTATGTGTATTATGCTGTTGCGGTATGTTTATTATCAATAAGCTGATGCTATATGAGTTATTTGAGTATGCTACGTATCTGTTATGATGAAATATTGAAGAAGTGTCGACAAATAAGGTAAGGAATAATGAGTAGTGGTTAGGGACTCTGGTTTGTGAAACAGGTTGTTGGAAACCAAGAATCGTACTTTAAGAGTTATGAAATGTATGTAAATGTGTCAATGTATTACAATGCCGACGAAAATTTTTTGGACTCTGTTGTATCAATAGGATTTTGTTTCTACACACTTGTAACGCAAATTCTTGACCTGTGAAATATTTTTATATGAGACTGTCACTGTAGCGGAAACTGCTGTCGTAAATATTTCCGTAAGAAAGTTAAGTGACCACCTGCACGTAATGCGTCGTGGGCACCCAGATGGGCGACAGTCGCCTGGAAAGAAGTCATTAGTGAGTGCCTTTCAGAGGCACAAGTGAAAAAAAAAGAGGCCATTATCCTCGCTATTGACATTCCTTTGTAGAAAGCATCGCAAAAAACGACACGGTCGAACTTGAAAACATATGATTATACTGTGGAGCTCTTAATTTATGATATTTACTAAAATGCCTAATGAAACGATGAGAAACATTTCACGGCTATTGTCTTGCTAGTTGAGAGAAATGCCATATGGCTTGCTTTATGTATTTATTTACTCATTTTGTTTAATATCTAGTTTCTAGCTGCACTGCAGCATTGGTTAAAATAAAATTTAATAGATGTACTAATATAAATATTTTATGCCTACAGATCCAGTAAATAAGTTTATGATCTATTCAAAAAAACGAAGGAGCATAAAAAGACATTTCCCTTCACAGGAATTGCATACGGAATTTTCTTTTCAACTACTTGGCAATTTTTTTGGTAGAATAACTTCTTGTGGTGCAACCACTTTAATTACATAGACATTAAGATGTGAATATACATTTCCCTTGTCTGCATTGTTGTCTTTAGTGTAATATTTTTTCTGCTTGAGCTATGTCATGTTCAGATATAAGTTATTGCATTTGCTGCTGCTGTTTGCCAGGCATAGTGCTACTAAATTTCACTTTGTATTACTCTGTTAAGATAGTTTTACTACTGATTTATTTTTCTTGTTGCTGCAAATTGGCTCATATTAGTTGTAATGTTGCATTGCTTGGTAATTTAGATTTACTGTAGCTTGCTTTGCAATTTTCCATTTTTTGTCATTGTTGTTTGTGTTAATTGTTTTGTGCTGCTGCATTGCCTCGTCCCTTAGTTTAGCATCTGAGCTCAGTATATTTAAGTTAGCTTAAGAGGGGGTAGCCTATAAGAGAATGAGTTGCGATGAATTTGAAGAAATGCACTGAGAGGCTATACGAGAAAAGTACAGAAAACACATATAGATATGACTTTTTGGAAATAATGAAGAACGAAGAGAGATCTCCGAGAAGTAAAGAAAGTTTTGTTTGCAAAATACTGCAGTAAAACAAACCCTGTCCTTGCCTTGTGTTATCCCACTATGTGTTTGTGTACCCTTGTGTATTTATGTTCTTCCTGTCTTTATATGTTTATCTGATAAGACTTATGTTGTAGAATTTTTCTAATACTCAGCTACATGAACTATGATGAAGAATACTGTTATCCTCAAATATAATTTGCATTAATAATATGTTATTTACTTTGTCAAGATGTTAGACATTATTAATTTTGTTCTGTTTTAATGCTCATGTGTGAAGTTGATGTTTCAATAATTATTCTGATCTTTTATGTATTTACTTATATCATAATTCCTGTAACACTGATGTATATGTATATTTCTATTCTTTTGTAAAGCCCCTATTATTACAAATGTTATCTGTATTATTATGTTTTTAATGATGTATTTTGTACTGTTGTTATTGTATTCTTATGTTATAAAATTGTAAGTGATACCAATTCATCATATTATTAACTTGTAAGTTACATTTCACTGCACACGTTTCTATTGGTCATAGTATATGGACAATATATTGGTCATAGTATATGTGACAATATTATGGAAATGGAAGAGGATGTAGATGAAGACGAAATGGGAGATATGATACTGCGTGAAGAGTTTGACAGAGCACTGAAAGACCCGAGTCGAAACAAGGCCCCGGGAGTAGACAACATTCCACTAGAACTACTGATGGCCTCGGGAGAGCCAGTCATGACAAAACTCTACCATCTGGTGAGCACGATGTATGAGACAGGCGAAATACCCTCAGACTTCAAGAAGAATATAATAATTCCAATCCCAAAGAAAGCAGGTGTTGACAGATGTGAAAATTACCGAACTATCAGTTTAATAAGTCACAGCTGCAAAATACTAGCGCGAATTCTTTACAGACGAATGGAAAAACTGGTAGAAGCTGACCTCGGGGAAGATCAGTTTGGATTCCGTAGGAATGTTGGAACACGTGAGGCAATACTGACCTTACGACTTATCTTGGAAGAAAGATTAAGAAAAGGCAAACCTACATTTCTAGCATTTGTAGACTTAGAGAAAGCTTTTGACAATGTTGACTGGAATACTCTCTTTCAAATTCTGAAGGTGGCAGGGGTAAAATACAGGGAGCGAAAGGCTATTTACAATTTGTACAGAAACCAGATGGCAGTTATAAGAGTCGAGGGGCATGAAAGGGAAGCAGTGGTTGGGAAAGGAGTGAGACAGGGTTGTAGCCTCTCCCCGATGTTATTCAATCTGTATATTGAGCAAGCAGTAAAGGAAACAAAAGAAAAATTCGGAGTAGGTATTAAAATTCATGGAGAAGAAGTAAAAACTTTGAGGTTCGCCGATGACATTGTAATTCTGTCAGAGACAGCAAAGGACTTGGAAGAGCAGTTGAACGGAATGGACAGTGTCTTGAAAGGAGGATATAAGATGAACATCAACAAAAGCAAAACGAGGATAATGGAATGTAGTCAAATTAAGTCGGGTGATGCTGAGGGAATTAGATTAGGAAATGAGACACTTAAAGTAGTAAAGGAGTTTTGCTATTTAGGGAGTAAAATAACCGATGATGGTCGAAGTAGAGAGGATATAAAATGTAGACTGGCAATGGCAAGGAAAGCGTTTCTCAAGAAGAGAAATTTGTTAACATCGAGTATAGATTTAGGTGTCAGGAAGTCGTTTCTGAAAGTATTTGTATGGAGTGTAGCCATGTATGGAAGTGGGACATGGACGATAACTAGTTTGGACAAGAAGAGAATAGAAGCTTTCGAAATGTGGTGCTACAGAAGAATGCTGAAGATAAGGTGGGTAGATCACGTAACTAATGAGGAGGTATTGAATAGGATTGGAGAGAAGAGAAGTTTGTGGCACAACTTGACTAGAAGAAGGGATCGGTTGGTAGGACATGTTTTGAGGCATCAAGGGATCACAAATTTAGCATTGGAGGGCAGCGTGGAGGGTAAAAATCGTAGAGGGAGACCAAGAGTTCAATACACTAAGCAGATTCAGAAGGATGTAGGTTGCAGTAGGTACTGGGAGATGAAGAAGCTTGCACAGGATAGAGTAGCATGGAGAGCTGCATCAAACCAGTCTCAGGACTGAAGACCACAACAACATGTGAGAAGTAGGGACTGGCAGAAGTAAAGCTGTGAGGACCGGGCGTGAGTCGTGCTTCGGTAGCTCTGTTGGTAGAGCACTTGCTCACGAAAGGCAAAGGTCCTGAGTTCGAGTCTCGGTCGGGCACACAGTTTTAATCTGCCAGGAAGTTTCATATCAGCGCACACTCCGCTGCAGAGTGAAAATCTCATTCTGGAAACATCCCCCAGGCTGTGGCTAAGCCATGTCTCCGCAATATCCTTTCTTTCAGGAGTGCTGGTTCTGCAAGGTTCGCAGGAGAGCTTCTGTAAAGTTTGGAAGGTAGGAGACGAGATACTGGCAGAAGTAAAGCTGTGAGGACCGGGCGTGAGTCGTGCTTCGGTAGCTCTGTTGGTAGAGCACTTGCCCGCGAAAGGCAAAGGTCCTGAGTTCGACTCTCGGTCGGGCACACAGTTTTAATCTGCCAGGAAGTTTCATATCAGCGCATACTCCGCTGCAGAGTGAAAATCTCATTCTGGAAACATCCCCCAGGCTGTGGCTAAGCCATGTCTCCGCAATATCCTTTCTTTCAGGAGTGCTGGTTCTGCAAGGTTCGCAGGAGAGCTTCTGTAAAGTTTGGAAGGTAGGAGACGAGATACTGGCAGAAGTAAAGCTGTGAGGACCGGGCGTGAGTCGTGCTTCGGTAGCTCGGTTGGTAGAGCACTTGCCCGCGAAAGGCAAAGGTCCTCAGTTCGACTCTCGGTCGGGCACACAGTTTTAATCTGCCAGGAAGTTTCATATCAGCGCACACTCCGCTGCAGAGTGAAAATCTCATTCTGGAAACATCCCCCAGGCTGTGGCTAAGCCATGTCTCCGCAATATCCTTTCTTTCAGGAGTGCTAGTTCTGCAAGGTTCGCAGGAGAGCTTCTGTAAAGTTTGGAAGGTAGGAGACGAGATACTGGCAGAAGTAAAGCTGTGAGGACCGGGCGTGAGTCGTGCTTCGGTAGCTCTGTTGGTAGAGCACTTGCCCGCGAAAGGCAAAGGTCCTGAGTTCGACTCTCGGTCGGGCACACAGTTTTAATCTGCCAGGAAGTTTCATATCAGCGCACACTCCGCTGCAGAGTGAAAATCTCATTCTGGAAACATCCCCCAGGCTGTGGCTAAGCCATGTCTCCGCAATATCCTTTCTTTCAGGAGTGCTGGTTCTGCAAGGTTCGCAGGAGAGCTTCTGTAAAGTTTGGAAGGTAGGAGACGAGATACTGGCAGAAGTAAAGCTGTGAGGACCGGGCGTGAGTCGTGCTTCGGTAGCTCGGTTGGTAGAGCACTTGCCCGCGAAAGGCAAAGGTCCTGAGTTCGACTCTCGGTCGGGCACACAGTTTTAATCTGCCAGGAAGTTTCATATCAGCGCACACTCCGCTGCAGAGTGAAAATCTCATTCTGGAAACATCCCCCAGGCTGTGGCTAAGCCATGTCTCCGCAATATCCTTTCTTTCAGGAGTGCTAGTTCTGCAAGGTTCGCAGGAGAGCTTCTGTAAAGTTTGGAAGGTAGGAGACGAGATACTGGCAGAAGTAAAGCTGTGAGGACCGGGCGTGAGTCGTGCTTCGGTAGCTCTGTTGGTAGAGCACTTGCCCGCGAAAGGCAAAGGTCCTGAGTTCGACTCTCGGTCGGGCACACAGTTTTAATCTGCCAGGAAGTTTCATATCAGCGCACACTCCGCTGCAGAGTGAAAATCTCATTCTGGAAACATCCCCCAGGCTGTGGCTAAGCCATGTCTCCGCAATATCCTTTCTTTCAGGAGTGCTAGTTCTGCAAGGTTCGCAGGAGAGCTTCTGTAAAGTTTGGAAGGTAGGAGACGAGATACTGGCAGAAGTAAAGCTGTGAGGACCGGGCGTGAGTCGTGCTTCGGTAGCTCGGTTGGTAGAGCATTTGCCCGCGAAAGGCAAAGGTCCTGAGTTCGAGTCTCGGTCGGGCACACAGTTTTAATCTGCCAGGAAGTTTCAGGGACTGTTAGTGTTTGCACGTGTGTTAATAATTCAGCAAGGGACTGGATAACAGCATTGCTGGTTCTAAGGACAATTCCAAAAACTTTGTGAGTGCACAAGTGGTGGTTATGGACTTGCTATATTATCTGCAAGACTCTTCAATGGTGATTGTGCAGCTGCACAGTCACAACAGATGGCTGCTGGCCATCTCTACAAGGACTACAGTGGGTCTGCATCTTTGATGACCCACCAATACCATTATTTCTACAAGGACTACAGTGGGTCTACACCTCTGCTGACTCACCAGTACCATTATTTCTACAAGGACTGCAGTGGGTCTGCACCTCTGGTGGCCCACCAATACCACAATCTCTACAAGGACTGCAGTGGGTCTGCACCTCTGGTGGCTCACCAATACCGTAATCTCTACCAGGACTACAGTGGGTCTACTCTGTGATGACCTACCTACCAATATTCTTCAAAACGTCGAATGACTCTGCTGTGGGTTTCCTCTGTTGTGGCCCATTACCTGTCAGCATGTCAAGAGTCAACACTGTCTTTCCGTTGGAAGGACAACACTACTTCTTCAAGACTGCATGGAAATCCACTACTTTCGTGTGCATTGTCTTTTACTGCTCAGACTTTGAGAAAAAAAAACTGCAATTTTACTGTGATGAATGATCAGGACTGTCTTTATGGACTGTGAGAAAATTTTAGCTTTTGACCAACATTGTATTATTAAGTGTGTGCATTTGCTATCTTTCTTACTACAATTATGAAAAAAATTTTCAATTCTGTATTGGCCAGTGCCCAAAACAATTTGTAAAATTTTTTGTGGGGAGCATGGGGGCTATGTAAGTAGGCTGTTTATGTTTTCTTATTGGCAACGTTACGTAGCGCTCTGTATGAAAATCACTGGCTGTGCTGTGTGCAGTCTGTGGCTAGTTTGCATTGTTGTCTGCCACTGTAGTGTTGGGCAGCGGCAGCTGGCTGTTAACAGCGCGTAGCGTTGCGCAGTTGGAGGTGAGCCGCCAGCAGTGGTGGATATGGGGAGAGAAATGGCGGAGTTTTGATATTTGTAAGAATGGATGTTATGAACTCCTATATATATTATGGCTATTAAGGTAAATACATCATTTGTTCTCTATCAAAATCTTTCATTTGCTAACTATGCCTATCAGTAGTTAGTGCCCTCAGTAGTTAGAATCTTTTATTTAGCTGGCAGTAGTGGCGCTCGCTATATTGCAGTAGTTCGAGTAACGAAGATTTTTGTGAGGTAAGTGATTTGTGAAAGCTATAGGTTAATGTTAGTCATGGCCATTCTTTTGTAGGGATTATTGAAAGCCAGATTGTGTTGCGCTAAAAATATTGTGTGACAGTTTAAGCACAGTCATGTATAATTTTTCAAAAGGGGACGTTTCAAGTGTCATTAATACACATCATCAACAGCAAGTGGTACAAAACACTTCCTCGGGGCGCACCTGAAGATACTTGTACACTGTCGATGACTGCCCGTCCGAGACAACACCGTGCGCCCCCCCCCCCCCCCCTGCCAAGGAATCGCCACTTCAGCCACATATTTCTCTTGATTCCCTGTACTATCGTGCTTTTGATCAGCTGCTTTATACAGGCCTGTCCTACGGGATCTAACTACATATGAGTGATATCCCCATTCGGATTTTTCGCGTTTGTTGTTGTTGTTGTTGTTGTGGTCTTGTGTCCAAAGACTTTTTTTGATGTAGCTCTCCATTCTAATCTATCTCGTCGAAAACCTCTTCTTCCCTGCATAACTACTGCAGTGCAAATTAATTTGCATTACTTACTATGCTCAGGACCTCGTCTTCCGGGACAAATTTTACTCTACTGCTTTGTGGGCGTACTGTTACTGTATAAATGTTTGAGTTTAACTGGAATAATTGGAACTTTTAATTCCGAAGCGTATCGCAAAATTTAAAAAGTATATCTCGGGTGAACCAGTACTATTAGGGATTTAGCAGAGAAACCTCCGCAGCACGACACTGAGCGCAGGAGCCCTGAACGCAGCATAAAACCGCATATGAAAAGTTAAATTCAGTGCGACAATCAAATTTCGCCGCTCCAGGCGAGACTAGAAAAAGCACAGAATACTGCGACACGTATCTTAGAAAAGAACAATGTGCCTAGCTTCATGCACATACTGCCAATAAATAGAAACTTCACACTGTGTAATTAATTGAAAATAAAAATTCACACATCTTCTCTCAGTATATGAAAGAAAACAATAATCACGACGAACAAATAAAATTCTGCATATACAGATGGTTCCGTGATGATGTTACAAAGTTTTAGGGGCGATGGAGAGGGGTAAATGTATCGCTCTGAGGTAAGGGAACCCAGTCAGGAAAGTCATAATCGAAAATCGTTTTGATCAGATAGTGGACTTCTTCTCTTGTAGCTCTTTGCTTTGCATAGTTTGGGAGGAGTTAGTATGGACCAGTGTGCTCCCTGCCGCCGTTGGATAAGCAGCTGCAGCAAGTCGTATACTCCTAGCTCACTCATTTGTTACATAGTTTAATTCTTAATTTCTTTGCGTGTTTTTGGTACTTGCATTGTTTAATTCATAAATTTCGGGCGTATTATAGTATTTGAGAGTTGTAGTATCGCGTTTTAGTACGTGAATAGTGTAAAATCGCGTAGTCTCCTTCCGCCGTCGAGCAGTGTGTCAGCAGTGCGCAAGTAGCAGCATTACTGCATTTACTAGGCAATCTTGTATTTTAATAACCGTTTAAATTTTGTCGATTTGTTTGCGCTCTCTGTAGATTAGTTCAGACGTTCTTTGCAAAACAGTTTTTAGCATGGATAGGGACTGCAACTGCTGTGTTCGGATGCAGGCTGAGTTGGCATCCCTTCGCTCCCAGCTTCAGGCAGTGTTTGCTTCGGTCACACAGCTTGAGGCTGTTGCCAATGGGCATCACTGTGGGGGTCCGGATGGGGGTTTGTCGGTGACGGCCAGCTCGTCCCACGCATCCCCCGATCGGACTAAGACTGTGGTTGCCCGGGATACTGCCCGCATTGAGGCTGATCCCTCACCTGTGGTAGAGTGGGAGGTCGTCTCAAGGTGTGGCAGGGGGCGAAAGACATTCCGGAGGGCTGAACGGAAGGCCTCTCCAGTTTGTCTGACGAACCGGTTTCAGGCTCTGTCTCAGGCTGATACTGATCTTCGGCCTGACATGGCTGCTTGTCCTGTTCCAGAGGTTGCCCCTCAGTCTGCAAGATCCGGGCGGTCGCAGAGGGTGGGCTTACTGGTAGTTGGGAGCTCCAACGTCAGGCGCGTAATGGGGCCCCTTAGGGAAATGGCAGCAAGAGAGGGGAAGAAAACCAATGTGCACTCCGTGTGCATACCGGGGGGAGTCATTCCAGATGTGGAAAGGGTTCTTCCGGATGCCATGAAGGGTACAGGGTGCACCCATCTGCAGGTGGTCGCTCATGTCGGCACCAATGATGTGTGTCGCTATGGATCGGAGGAAATCCTCTCTGGCTTCCGGCGGCTATCTGATTTGGTGAAGACTGCCAGTCTCGCTAGCGGGATGAAAGCAGAGCTCACCATCTGCAGCATCGTCGACAGGACTGACTGCGGACCTTTGGTACAGAGACGAGTGGAGGGTCTGAATCAGAGGCTGAGACGGTTCTGCGACCATGTGGGCGGCAGATTCCTCGACTTGCGCCATAGGGTGGTGGGGTTTCGGGTTCCGCTGGATAGGTCAGGAGTCCACTACACGCAACAAGCGGCTACACGGGTAGCAGGGGTTGTGTGGCGTGGGCTGGGCGGTTTTTTAGGTTAGATGGCCTTGGGCAAGTACAGAAAGGGCAACAGCCTCAACGGGTGCGGGGCGAAGTCAGGACATGCGGGGACCAAGCAGCAATCGGTATTGTAATTGTCAACTGTCGAAGCTGCGTTGGTAAAGTACCGGAACTTCAAGCGCTGATAGAAAGTACCGAAGCTGAAATCGTTATAGGTACAGAAAGCTGGCTTAAGCCAGAGATAAATTCTGCCGAAATTTTTACAAAGGTACAGACGGTGTTTAGGAAGGATAGATTGCATGCAACCGGTGATGGAGTGTTCGTCGCTGTTAGTAGTAGTTTATCCTGTAGTGAAGTAGAAGTGGATAGTTCCTGTGAATTATTATGGGTGGAGGTTACACTCAACAACCGAGCTAGGTTAATAATTGGCTCCTTTTACCGACCTCCCGACTCAGCAGCGTTAGTGGCAGAACAACTGAGAGAAAATTTGGAATACACTTCACATAAATTTCCTCAGCATGTTATAGTCTTAGGTGGAGATTTCAATTTACCAGATATAGACTGGGACACTCAGATGTTTAGGACGGGTGGTAGGGACAGAGCATCGAGTGACATTATACTGAGTGCACTATCCGAAAATTACCTCGAGCAATTAAACAGAGAACCGACTCGTGGAGATAACATCTTGGACCTACTGATAACAAACAGACCCGAACTTTTCAACTCTGTAAGTGCAGAACAGGGAATCAGTGATCATAAGGCCGTTGCAGCATCCCTGAATATGGAAGTTAATAGGAATATAAAAAAAGGGAGGAAGGTTTATCTGTTTAGCAAGAGTAATAGAAGGCAGATTTCAGACTACCTAACAGATCAAAACGAAAATTTCTGTTCCGACACTGATAATGTTGAGTGCTTATGGAAAAAGTTCAAGGCAATCGTAAAATGCGTTTTAGACAGGCACGTGCCGAGTAAAACTGTGAGGGACGGGAAAAACCCACCGTGGTACAACAACGAAGTTAGGAAACTACTGCGAAAGCAAAGAGAGCTTCACTGCAAGTTTAAACGCAGCCAAAACCTCTCAGACAAACAGAAGCTAAGCGATATCAAAGTTGGCGTAAGGAGGGCTATGCGAGAAGCGTTCAGTGAATTCGAAAGTAAAATTCTATGTACCGACTTGACAGAAAATCCTAGGAAGTTCTGGTCTTACGTTAAATCAGTAAGTGGCTCGAAACAGCATATCCAGACACTCCGGGATGATGATGGCATTGAAACAGAGGATGACACGCGTAAGGCTGAAATACTAAACACCTTTTTCCAAAGCTGTTTCACAGAGGAAGACCGCACTGCAGTTCCTTCTCTAAATCCTCGCACAAACGAAAAAATGGCTGACATCGAAATAAGTGTCCAAGGAATAGAAAAGCAACTGGAATCACTCAACAGAGGAAAGTCCACTGGACCTGACGGGATACCAATTCGATTCTACACAGAGTACGCGAAAGAACTTGCCCCCCTTCTAACAGCCGTGTACCGCAAGTCTCTAGAGGAAGGGAAGGTTCCAAATGATTGGAAAAGAGCACAGGTAGTCCCAGTCTTCAAGAAGGGTCGTCGAGCAGATGCGCAAAACTATAGACCTATATCTCTGACGTCGATCTGTTGTAGAATTTTAGAACATGTTTTTTGCTCGAGTATCATGTCGTTTTTGGAAACCCAGAATCTACTATGTAGGAATCAACATGGATTCCGGAAACAGCGATCGTGTGAGACCCAACTCGCGTTATTTGTTCATGAGACCCAGAAAATATTAGATACAGGCTCCCAGGTAGATGCTATTTTTCTTGACTTCCGGAAGGCGTTCGATACAGTTCCGCACTGTCGCCTGATAAACAAAGTAAGAGCCTACGGAATATCAGACCAGCTGTGTGGCTGGATTGAAGAGTTTTTAGCAAACAGAACACAGCATGTTGTTATCAATGGAGGGACGTCTACAGACGTTAAAATAACCTCTGGCGTGCCACAGGGGAGTGTTATGGGACCATTGCTTTTCACAATATATATAAATGACCTAGTAGATAGTGTCGGAAGTTCCATGCGGCTTTTCGCGGATGATGCTGTAGTATACAGAGAAGTTGCAGCATTAGAAAATTGTAGCGAAATGCAGGAAGATCTGCAGCGGATAGGCACTTGGTGCAGGGAGTGGCAACTGTCCCTTAACATAGACAAATGTAATGTATTGCGAATACATAGAAAGAAGGATCCTTTATTGTATGATTATATGATAGCGGAACAAACACTGGTAGCAGTTACTTCTGTAAAATATCTGGGAGTATGCGTGCGGAACGATTTGAAGTGGAATGATCATATAAAATCAATTGTTGGTAAGGCGTGTACCAGGTTGAGATTCATTGGGAGAGTGCTTAGAAAATGTAGTCCATCAACAAAGGAGGTGGCTTACAAAACACTCGTTCGACCTATACTTGAGTATTGCTCATCAGTGTGGGATCCGTACCAGATCGGGTTGACGGAGGAGATAGAGAAGATCCAAAGAAGAGCGGCGCGTTTCATCACAGGGTTATTTGGTAACCGTGATAGCGTTACGGAAATGTTTAATAAACTCAAGTGGCAGACTGCAAGAGAGGCGCTCTGCATCGCGGTGTAGCTTGCTCGCCAGGTTTCGAGAGGGTGCGTTTCTGGATGAGGTATCGAATATATTGCTTCCCCCTACTTATACCTCCCGAGGAGATCACAAATGTAAAATTAGAGAGATTCGAGCGCGCACGGAGGCTTTCAGACAGTCGATCTTCCCGCGAACCATACGCGACTGGAACAGGAAAGGGAGGTAATGACAGTGGCACGTAAAGTGCCCTCCGCCACACACCGTTGGGTGGCTTGCGGAGTATAAATGTAGATGTAGATGTAGACCAAAACAAGGTAAAATGGCGAGTAAACATGGGCTTTAAAATGCACTCCTTAACAGCTACAGGCACTTTTTCGTGTTGGCTACTGTCAGAGACACCTCTACTGCAGAACAAGTGCTCGTAGCTTTTAAGCGACAGATTTTACGGCCGATGTTTACTACGCAATGTTTCCTTCTTTCGGTCCATACTACTTCCTCCGAAAATACGGAAGGCAAAGAACTTGCTGTAGAACAGATCCGGTGTCACAGGTATCAGAACGATTTTCGCTTATAACTTTCGACTCAGTCGCTTCCGAACCGGGGACCCTTACCTCAAATCGATACATTTACCCTTCTCCATCATCTCTAAAGCTTTGTTAACATCAAAACGAAATCACCCCGTATATTCTTCATGTATAGTGTGGTGAAAGGAATTAGATGCATTCCTATTCATAACTTTGAAGATACCTTCTCTATCACACATTAAAATCTCCAATACTTGAAGATCGAAAACTGTAGTGCTACCTCCTTCTGTCCTGTGTAACGATCGAGTATTATGTTAGAAATGACACACGAAAGTGACAATGTTTCGTGAAATCACATGCCAAGGACGTTCACGTTTAGATGTTGCATTTAGCTGATTTGCAGTCACACACATACCATCAGCTACAGTGCCACAACTACTGCTTCGTTGATGTTGTCAGCAGTGGAAAGCGAAACGTAGTAACGATTCCTTAGAGAGCAACAAATGCTGTTCATTAGCATCGTTTTTTCAATTAGTTTCGTCTAAGAGTAAACGGACGTAACTTCGTGCGTGTTCGTTTGCCGCCGTCACCAGATAATTCGATGTGGTCCTAATTTTCAGTTTCTTCACTTTGAATAGCTACGACTTCCTTTATTATTATTATTATTTACATTTTATGTCCTTCATTGGACCACTCTAGCCAACTTTATACAAAGAATTTTTCGTTTTCCTGTCAGGCCAGTACTTCTTCATTCTCTCGGATCTCATCCTTCTTTCTTCATCGGAAATCACCCTTCCTATCGTCTGTTTGTTGATTCTCGTTTGCAGTCTGGTTTGTTTATCTGTGAGTTTCCTGATTTTGTCAGTTTTGTTTCTTAGGTCTTCCCATGTAATCTGTAGCTCATCCATATCTTCCTTGATTTCTGTAATTCACTTAATGCTGCACTTACTATTCCACAATGTTTCTATTATGATCCAGGTGATCCTGTTCTCTGGTGTTCTGATTAGATGTCCGAAAAATGAAATGCGTTTCTTCAGGATTGTACTCATTACCGATTCTATTTCCTTGTAGACTGTTTCATTTGTGGCTACTCTCCAGTGTCCATCTTTCTGGTACGATTTGTTGATGCACGTTCTGATGATTCTTCTCTCTATTTTGAGTATTTTTTCTATTTGTGCAGTGTTACTTGTTTTGAAGACGGTTTCACTTGCGTATGTTATTTCTGGTTGAGTTACTGTTTTGTAATGTTTTAATTTTGTTGCTATTGACAGACTCTTTTTGTTGTAAGCGTTCTTGGTGATATATTGTGCTCTAGTCAGTTTGTTTATTCTGTTAGGCCATGTTGGCTTTTCATTGAGGTTATATGTTATGATTTCTCCCAGATATTTAAATTTATCTACAATTTTGATTTCTTGGTTTCCTATGGCAATTTTGTTTATGAATGGTGGGTCAGTTAAAATGATGACTGTTTTTTCAAAGGATATTCCAAGACAAATTTTCTGTGCTATTTCCTGTAGTGAGATAACTTTTTGTTTGGTTTCCTGAATACTGTTGGACACGAGAGCAAGGTCATCAGCAAATCGTAGACAATTTAAACGTATGTTGTCTTTGGGTCTTCCAATTTGGATGTTCTTTTGGTTATTCTTGTACAATTGCCTCATTATGTATTGTAAAGCACAGTTGGACAGCAGGGATGCCAAGCTATCTCCTTGTCTTAAACCTTTTTTTATGATGAATGACTCAGAGTGTTGCCCCCTGAACTTGACTTTTGATACAGTGTTGGTTAAGGTGAGTTCTATCAACTTGATTAATTTTGTATGGAGCCCGAAATTTCTTACGAGTTTCAACATTGAAGGTCTATGGATACAGTCATATGCATTTTTAAAGTCCACTAAGATTATTACAAGAGGTTTATTTCGTTTCTTGTAATATGCTACGGCTAATTTTAAAGTGATGATCTGTTATGCACAGCTTCTCCAAGGTCTGAAGCCTCCTTGGTATTCACCTAATTCTTCCTCCAGTTGCTCTTTGATCGTCTTGTATAGGATTCTGGAGAAATCTTGTATGTGCAGTCTAAGAGAGAGATATCTCTGTAATTATCTGGGTTGCTTTTATCTCCTTTTTTGTGGAGTGGGTGGATTACGGCTGTCGTCCAATGTTCGGGAAACTTTTCTGTTATCCAGATTTTTGTTAGGGCTATGTGTAAGGATTATCGAACTGTATCACTGGCATGTTTCCACATTTCTGCAAAAACTTGGTCTTCTCCGCATGCCTCATCTCCCTGAGTGCCGTTTCCACTTCTTGGATTGTTGGACGATTTATGAGATCAGGTGGAGTCTTGATGGGTGTGTCTTTATTAACTGCTAGAAGTTCCTGGGGTCCTTCACAATTCAAAAGTTTAATAAATGCGAGAATACGTAATAGGTTGTCAGGCTTAGTCCTATAGTGATAAAACTGCAAGCCTGGATGCCATAAGGTCGCAAGATCGAATTCCGGCCAGACACCGGAATTTTCCAGTCTGCCTTTATACACTAGTTCTACCAGGAACGACACGCGGTTCGTATTCGACATTAAACTGTTCGTCCCCTGTTCCCAGGGGGATTACTAGTTTAGGTGAAACCTGCGCAAGTTGTGCAGTGGTGTCCAATTGACAGCACTTGCAGACAGGTGGATGAACATCCCTCTTGAAAGACTGCCAGCCACTCGTGTCACACGAATTTAATTCACTACTTTGCAACGGATTTCCACGCAGTGAGCAATAAGAGATTTTCTTCCCACGTGCCGCCCTTCTCCCGACACTCTAGAGACGTTTTTAATACGAGATCTATTCGGAAAGTAAGGTCCGAGTGGGCACGAAATAGGAACCATAGTGAAAATGCGATGCAAATTTGCGCTGATGTTCTGAGCGCACAGGATACCTAGATAAATAGTGTCTCCCGGCAGGTATTGTGGCACGGTGAGAGGTTTCGCCGAATGTCGTGCGGTCGACATAACATAACTGTCACGCGTTTCGTTCTTCATGAGAATTCTCGGCCGCACTCTGCAGGGGCAATGAAGATGCTGCAGATGCTCCGGCAGCGTTTTCGACGGGAAGTGTTTCACCATCCACAATACAGCCCGTAATTGGCTTCCCCTGAGTTTCATCTCCGCTGACGTGAACCGCTGGCTATGAAGCCAACACTGTGGCACAGACAGCGGGCTGTAGAACAGTGTAGAGAATTGGCGGATGCCGCAGGGGGCTGCCTTCTACGACGAGAACGTAGGAAAGTTGGCACAACGCTACGAAAAATGTCTTAAGTCGGAGCGGCGACTATGTAGAGAAGTAGCTAATCGTTGCAAATAAAACATTTTTGATTTTCACAGTAGTTTCCATTTCGCAGCCGATGGAACCTTACCTTCCGAACAGCCCTCGTACATTCCCCTACTTTTACATCCTGAATCAATATTTCATAGGGGAATGAAAGAAAAAGATAATAACTGGGCCATTACAACCTCCTTCCACTACCATGCCGCGCGGGGTAGCCGTGCGGTCTGGGGCGTCTTGTCACGGTTCGTGCGGCGGGGTCGCGATCCCGTTGCCGCAGGCCGGCAATAATCGGAAACAGAGAGGCCGGAGGGCGGGCCGTGCCATTGTGTGGCTGTGGCCGCCGCTTCCTGCCGCCTTCCGACTCTGAATGCCGCGGCGGAAATTGTCCCGGAAGCCTGTGGGAACTGTGCGCTACTGTACGCCACCGGCGCCATGCAAATTCGCCCACTCCCGACTCGCGGAGCGATGGCGCACCGTTAGCGAGTTTTTTTTAATTTCATTTTTCGCCGCTACTTTCTCCATTGCTATTCATGACATGCGTACCTGACTTAGCCCACAAACGGTCGCAGCACTCTGCCATTCTTCACGGGCTGTACGGTATTTATCTCGTGGGAAGTACAGCCGCAACGATGCGGACGTCCAGAAAGTCACACACTCTCTAGGTGACCGGTGCCGGTCATAACTGTACACCAGTGGTCGTCAAACTGCGGCCCGCGTTCTCAGCCGTACTTTATACACTGAACAGCTAAAGGAGCTGGTACACCTGCCTAATATCGTGTACAGCCCTGCGAGCACGACGGTGCGCCGCAACACGACGTGGCATGGACTCCTCTAATGCTTCAAGTAGTGCTGGAGGGAACTAGGACACCACGAATCCTGCAGGGTTCTCAATAAATTCGTAAGAGTACGACGGGTAGAATATCTCTTCTGAACAGCACCTTGCAAGGCATCCCAGATAAGCTCATATCTGGGGAGTGTGGTGGGCACCGGAAGTGTTTAAACTCAATAGAGTGTTCCTGGAGCCCCTCTGTAGCAATTGTGGTCGTGTGGAGTGTCTCATTATCCTGCTGGAATTCCGTTGGAATGCACAATGCACATGAATGGATGCAGGTGATCAGACAGGATGCTTACGTTCGTGTCACCTGTCAGTCATATCTGGACGTATCAGGGGTTCCATATCACTCCAACTGCACACGCTCCACACCATTACAGAACTTCCAGCAGCTTCAACTGTCCCCTACTGACATGCAGAGTCCATGGATTCATGACGTTGTCTCCATACCAGCACACGTCCATCCGCTCGATACGATTTTAAACGAGACTCGTCCGACGAGGCAACCTGTTTCCAGTCACTAACAGTCCAATGTCGGTGTTGATAGGCCCAGGCGAGGCGTAAAGCTTTGTGTCGTGCAGTCATCGAGGGTACACGAGTGGGCCTTCAGCTCCGAAGACTCGTGTCGATGATGTTTCTTTGAATGGTTCGCACTCTGACTCTTTTTGATGGCCCACCATCATAAATCTGCAGCAGTCTGCGGAAGGATTGCACTCCTGTCACGCTGAAAGAGTCTCTTCAGCCGTCGTTGGTTCCGTTCTGGCAGGATCATTTTCCGGCCGCAGCGATGTCGGAGATTTGATGTTTTACCGGATTCCTGATATTCACGGCACGCACGTGAAATAGTCGTAAGGGAAAATCACCACTTCATCGCTACCTCGGAGTTGCTGTGTCCCATCGCTAGTGCGCTGACTGTAACACCACGTTCAAACTCACTTAAATTTTGATAACCTGCCATTGTAGCAACGGCAACCCACCTAACAACTACACCAGACACTTGTTGTCTTATACAGTCGCTGCCGACCGCAGCGCCGTATTCTGCCTGTTTCCTGTTTACTGTCTATACCAGTTTCTTTGGGGCTTCAGTCTAACAACTTGAGTGTAGCAACTACCAGCCGAATCCAAAAACATCAACTAACGTTAAGATGTTGTCGCTCTATTGCATGGTGTTGCCATTCGGATTTACGTATAGTGATCAGGAAACCACTCGTATATGCATGATGACGTCGTCTGGCGACACACACTCTGCCTGCATCGAGCTAGGCTGTGTTTAGCGTCATTACGTTGGCAGAAACAGTTAAAAATAGATAATCTTCTCTTAAAGTCGAGTGTACGTAAGCAGTCGCGAAAGCAGACGAAAGAGTGCAATATTTCTGCCCCATACATCAAATCTAGTTAGATTTATCAGGTGTGCAAAACGAAGCTTAATCGGGGGGGGGGGGGGGGGGCTTATGGGCGCTCAACATCGAGGTCATCAGCGACGAAGCTTAATGATAGCTAATAGTATGTTTTCACGTCTCTGTAATTAAACTGTTAATAATTAATCAATATTTTCGGTGAATAAATCAAAATTTCTTTGTTCGACGTGTTTCATAGTAGCCTGGTTTCGTGTGTCAGATCTTACCTCCAGATTTTTTTCACTTAAACTGATTTCCTAAAAAAAAAGTTATGCATAGAAGTTTAAGACTATAATTTTCCTGCTCAGAAAAAAAAAAATACTTACAAAGACAGTAATATTTTAAGAAGTGCTTAATTCTAATTGGCGTTCTTGAATTCGGCCATCAGTTAGAGTTGGCCGCTCACCTCAGGGGTATCGGGGTAAGGAGAGCGGCCATTGCAGTGTTGGAGGGAGGAATATTTTACTGTTTGTCACCAGTACTGACAACTGACAAGCGTGCGCGATCCGTACCGATTAGCTGCTGTGGTTCACACTTTGACGCGGAGGTAACATGGATTCGTGGATGTCCGTTATAGAGACGGCAGTTTTCAAATGTAGTACAGATCTGTTGCAAGGAATATGAAATAAATTTTTGCTGTAGTAAAGCGTAATGAGTAGAAGAAAAATGACATTTGAATCATTTAGTAAACATTTGTGATCGTTAGTTACATCTGACATTGTCAGAGAACGAGAAACCTGTCACATATAAAGTTCTTAAAATTTAAAAAAAATTGTTTTTCATATCTAATTTTATAATTGACTGCAATCTCATTAAGCGTGGTTTTAATATATTTTGTTTTACATTGTTGGTTATTCAGTTTTACATTGAAAGCATTACATATACGACACACTCCAAGCTACACAGACAATACAGAGTTTCAGTATGCTGTATACCTACTAACATTTATTTTACCATAAGTGATCTGAGGGTGGTTGCATAGTCGACTCAAACCAGTCATCACATTTTCTACAGATTGAGCCACCTGATCTCGAGTCACGCCCCGTCCTCACAGCTTCACCTCCGCCAGTACTCCGTCTCCTACCTTCCAGACTTCACAGAAGATCTTCTGCGAACCTTGGAAGACTAACACTCCTGGAAGAAAGGATATTGAGGAGACATGGCTTAGCCACAGCCTGGGGAATATTTCCAGACTGAAATTTTCACGCTGCAGCGGAGTGTGCGCTGATATGAAAGTACGTGAGTCGTGCTTCGTTAGCTCAGGCTGTAGGCCACTTACCCGCGAAAGGAAAATGTCCCGTGTTTGAGTCTCGGTACGGCACACGATTTTAATCTGCCACGAAGTTTCGTATCAGCGCACATTCCGCTGTAGAGTGAAAATTTTATTCTCGTACAATTGCTGTCATTAATCATATAATCATTCGCTCACAGAGACTACTCAACAACACGTCGTTAGAAAACTACAGTGTCACAAGTTTGAGGTCGCCGAGGGTGGTGGCAGTCTGAAACAGGGAGCAGTCAACACGACGTATCGCTAGTGGTGCACTTTTAACGATCATTACTTGTGGGTCGGCTGACAACTTCACTCATCCTCACTATAGCTAACTCATTGGCGGCTCATAACATACTGTACTAAATTATGTAGGTTATCAATTAATAATAAGATCGGAACATATGCGGCCCGAGGTGTTGCTCCATATTTCCAGTACTGGCTCTTGAGCGAAACGCTGAATATGCACATGTGCCATCATCTGTTTCATTCGTGAAGTCAGGGGGTGAGAGTGAACACTTCAGACGGTGGTGTGGAAACAGTGTTAGCGGATCCACTCAAATAAAGCTGTTCTTTATACTCTGCAGCAGAGGATGTGCTGCTTTTGTCCCTGTCCGATTAAAACTGGGCGCTGGATGTATGACGTACCTTATCACAGTCGCGCGATTTTATTTTTCTATAATCGTATCTTTTAGTTAATAGTAAGAGTCTTACCATCCGGTATTGTGTCGAGCAGTAGTTTATAGAGACACAGGGCTGTAGCAACAGACTGTTCCTGAGGCTGAAAAGTAGCTTGACATCGCATTCACTGATGAAACGAAACATTATGACAATCTACGCCTACATCATACTCCGCCAGTCACCTATGGTGTGTGGCAGTAGGTACTTCCTGTACCACTAAGTGATCCCTCCCTCCCTCCCACCCCCTACTCTGTTCCACTCGCGAATGGCGGAGGGAAGAATGATTGTCGGTAAGTCGCTGTATTGACTCTAATTTTCTCGTCGTGGTCATCACACGAGAGGTGTGTGGTAGGAAGTAATATGTTGTCCGACTCTTCCCGGAAAGCGCTCTCGAAATTTCGATGCACAACGCCTCTCTTGTAATGTCTGCCAATGGACTTTTTGAGCATCTCGCTAACGCTTTCGCGCGAGCTAAAGGATCCCGTGACGAAACGCTCCGCTCTTCGTCGTATCTTCTCTCTCTCTCTCTCTCCCTCTGTCTCTGTCGCGGTCTCTCTCTCTCTCTCTCTCTCTCTCTCTCTCTCTCTCTCTCTTGTATCAGTATGAAGAATCCTAAAGGCTCCGTCAAATAAATGCTTTATAAGGCACTTCCTTTGTGAATCAGTTACATTGCCTTAATATTCTTCCTATGCATCTCAATGTGGCATCTACTTTTCTTGTTCTTTATGTTATGTGGTCATTCCTCTTAAAGTCGCTTTGGCTATTTACTCCTAGTTATTTCGTGGTAGGTACTGTTTCCAGCACTTTCTCATCGGTAGTGTAGTTGTACAGTAGTGGATTTCTTTTCCTGTATGGGCGCAATCTGTTGCGTTTATTGACGTTCAGGGTCGACTGTCACAGCCTCTGCAGGACGTTATGCAAGTCGATGTCCTCCGGGGTTGCTACTTAGTTGTAGACAACCGCCTCGTCTGTCGACAGTCATACGAGTTTCTGATGCTTTCTGCTATATTACTTACATACATTGTAAACAGCTACGGTCCTATCACACTTCCTTGGAAACCTCCGAAAATTACTTTTACATTAGTCGATTTTGTTCCGTTAGTAGCGACTTGTTGAGTTCTGTCTGCAAGGAGGTCTTGAATCCAGTCACAAACCTGGTCCGATTCTCTATAAGAGTCAAGGATTACAGAATCAACCTGAATATCATTGTCTACAGCGGTATGGACCTCATCGAGGAACAGAGCGAGCTGAGTTTTGCAAGATCTCTCTTTGCTGAATTCGTGCTGATATTTTAGTTCTCCAAAAAGTCATAATTCCTGAGCGTAAAACATGTTCCATAATTTCACAACAGGTCTATAATTGCGTGATTCTGTCCTACAGACCTTCTTGAGGGACACGCGTTTTTTTCCAGTCGCTAGGTACCTTTGTTGCTCAGCGATCCCCGATAAACTGCTGTTAGAAGCGAAGCAAGTTCTTTTACATAATCTTTGTGGATTATTATAGGTATCTCATCTCGTTCTGATGACTTTCCAATACTAAGCGATTATAGTTCCTTTTCCATTCCGCGATCGGTTATCTCAACAACTTCCACTTCGAGTTTCGTACAATGATTGAAAGATGTAACGATCTTCCGCGGTGAAACAATTTTGGAAGACCGAATTCGGTTTTTCGGCCTTCTCTCTGATATCTTCCGTTGTGGTGACAGTACGGTCTGTGAGCGAATGAACAGGTGATTTAGAACCTTTCGCATCCCGCCTGGGAGGCGGCGCGTGGGTAAGGAACAGGAACAGGTACTAATCTCTCCGTACTGCAGATGCAGTTAACGCAACTTTACTACTGAATAAACATATCCAAACATATTACATAACTTGCAAGGTGGTGTGAAGTTGAAGCGAAGTGTCCTGGCTGCCTGCACCAGATAAAATGGGGCAGAATCTGTAGCGGAGCTCGTAGAGCTGCACAGCACCACTATCGATACCACAGAACCGGTTACTGATTTTACTTAAGACCGAAGGCTTTAGGCCTAAGTGTTTCTACTCAGACCCGTTGACAAAATTTTACTTTAAAACGAACGCTTCTCTCGTTGCTGTCCTTACGCTCAAATCACCTACGTAACAGCATCACGACCCACGTTGGAACGAATACAGAAACGATCCTGAGTACCATAGGTTCGAAAACTCGTTGTTAGATCTCCGGAGGTACATGCACCAGTTGTCTAATCACAGACCACACAACTCCGCTGAATTACGGGACGACGGTTAGTGGGAGCAGATCTAGCTCCCGACAGGACCCGTATGTGTTTTACCGGGCTCAGATTGCGCGAATCTGGTGCCCACAACGCCAACGTGAGTTCAGTATGATGTTCCTCAAACCGCTGTAGCACGATTCTGGTCTTGTATCGCACTAGAAGGTCCCATCAGCGTCGGGGTAGAGACCAAGTACGGAGTATGCAGGTGGTCTGCAATTATGTTCGTGCAGTCCACAGGTCACCGGGACTAACACACGTCCCATGAAAGCACGGGCGAACGTCCCTCGTACTGTCCCCGCCGGCCCGCGTTCGTGGTGTGTTGTGTGTTTCGTGTGGGCGTTCAATTGGATGACGACGTACCCGGGCAGCACCGTCGACCTGGTATAAAGAGAAACGTGATTCGTCGGACCAGGCAGCACCTTTCCATTAATCCACGATACAACCTCGATGATCCCGTGCACACTGCAGTCGTAAATGTCGATATCATTAGGCCGACATGGGAACACTTGGGGGCCGTCAGCTGCGAAGCCCCATCTGTGTCCAACAGCGTGAGCTGACCGGTGTCATTGCGTACCGCAGCCTCGTGCTCTATCACAGATACCGCTTTTCCAGGTTCTTCGACCTCCAAGTTTTGTGATGAGGCGCAGGTACCCAACACTTTGTCGCCTAGCAGTGCTTTCACCGTTCTTCAACCACTTTCCGTAGATGTTAATGAGAGTAGCCACCTGACCACAGAAATCTGCTACTTGTCAACGTCGCCTATGCCACTGGATTGTACCACTCGCGGCCCATATCGTCGCTATAATGATTGCTCATTCTTTGTTGCTCCGCTTACAGGCTTTTCTTCCGTCACGTGCCTGCATAGACACCAGGAGACATTCAGTCTCGCGGCGGGCAGTGGTTATAATGTTTAGCCTCTCGTGGCGTAATGGTAATTATGGCAGGTCGGTGAAGAGAGGAACGGCTCGCTACGTGAGAAGGCATCACAAGCTAACATATATACAGGGTACTAACTAATGTGTCTGAAACTTCTGGTAAATCGATATAGGACTTAAAAAGAAACAAAGAAGTTCATAAATTAAGTGTCCCAAGAGGAATAGCCAATATTCAGCGATTTGAAAAGGAACTATCATACCAAGCAAAACGCCGATAACAATGGGCTCTGAATGCTTACCTTAACAGCTATGAGCACTACCTCATCTTTCGATGTTGTGAACAGATCTCTCCTACTCCAAGCTGTTCCGTTCCCATATTTTGGGAGGGGGTAGCATGAACCAAAACAAGGAAAAACGCCCAGTAAAAATAGGTTCTTGAGTAGATATCGTAAGAGCCCTGAGCTCTTCGTTAGCGTGAAACAGCTGGCCGTAGTGGCCGAGCGGTTCTAGGCGCTTTAGTCCGGAACCGCGCTACTGCTACGGTCGCAGGTTCGAATCCTGCCTCGGGCACGGATGTGTGTGATGTCCTTAGGTTAGTTAGGTTTAAGTAGTTCTAAGCTCTAGGTGACTGATGACCTCAGATGTTAAGTCCCATAGTGCTCAGAGCCATTTGAACCATTTAGCGTGAAACACATTCTTCTACTGAACAAGTCCTCATAGCTCTTCAGGCATGCATTACAGAGCCCATGTTTGCTAGACTTTCTTACTTCGCACGATCGTTCCTACCATATGTCTACATACTGAACACCGCTTCTGCTACAAACTCTATACATATGGTCAATCTTTTTCCTTAATTACTAACACTTTTTTGTTGTTACACATTTGGTTTCATTCTGTCTCTTTGTTTTCAAATTTCCATCTTGGTTCTACAGAATTTTTTCTTTTCAAATGTTGTCTTCTTACGGCTAAATTAAATGCTTAAAAATGTCTGCCATTAGCTTTAACACAAGCATCTTCTGTACCTGCTGAAGTCTTTCTTTAACAAGCTGGCGAACAATACCAACATTCGCAATAAGTCCTGAATACACTATGTCCTTTCGGAGATCAAGCAGACCAAGATCTTACTGCCTCACGACCTATTTATTTGGGAAACGCCGATTTAAAATTGTTCTCCCTTACATTCTATTAAAAATATACTGTATGATGTTCCAGTATGTATACCATGGAAAATGGAAAGTCCAATTAATCTGTCTGCAATTATGCCAGTCCGTACATTAGTGCTTGACTGTTGTTGACGCTTAATATTCCCATCCGCACATACAAGAGTGTTGTGAAACTTTTGCACTCCATTCCTGGTAGGCTTTGCTTCGTCAGTGAATAGCACGGTAGACAGGAAAAGTTGGTTCTGATCACACGTGCCCAGTAACGAAACACATATTGTTTCTACAAGACCTTGCACTCTCT
This sequence comes from Schistocerca nitens, assembly GCF_023898315.1. Lineage (NCBI taxonomy): Eukaryota > Metazoa > Arthropoda > Insecta > Orthoptera > Acrididae > Schistocerca > Schistocerca nitens. The sequence continues at coordinate 19,469,382 of NC_064621.1, read as the reverse complement.
GAAGAGGGTATGGATAAAAGAGCTGCTCTCGTAATAGTTTCCACACAGTCACACGAGTCGTGTTCTCAGTTTCTGCTGCTTCTCTGGTACTGCTACCACCATTGTCCTCAATACGATGAAGTACTCTATCTTCTAAATCAGTTGTTCTAATACTATTTGGTCTTCCGCAATGAAATTATCTTTTCTCGAAAGAGCCTATCTCCACAAGACGTTCACGAAGTTTTTGAGAGGTCTTATTGTTCGGCAAATCTCTGTTATGAAATCTTTCAGCATACAAACGTCTGGTTTCGGACGCATTGCAATTCGCAAATCCGTGCATCAGGTGCATGCTAGCCATCTACTGATCGGAATATATTTCTGCCAGAAATGGACAGTACACACTAGCTGAATAAGAGCGCCGCGCAGGCGTCACGCCCACGACTGGAAATCAGACAAAACACATCGCTGTCCAGCTGAGGTCGCTAAAGCGCGGTTGTTCGTTGGCGCCCCTCTCGGGAATAGCCGATTCGATTCCTAGTGGGGGAAGAATGTTCACTAGACACTTAACATTAATCCAATAAGAAGTGCAGAGTACGCTTCCACTGTTGATTGTGTTTTCAGTACTAAAAGCATTTGCTTATTTACTACTATCATGGCAGCTAAGGTAAACACAAGAAGGATGTGACGTAACAGTTCCCCAAACAAACATTTAGAAAGAAAAAAGAAATACCTGCAAAACCAAGATGGAAATTTGAAAACAAATAAACGAAAACGAGGCAATGATAGAACAACAAAAAAGTGTGAAAACGAGGCAATCATAGAATAACAAAAAAGTGTCTTTTAAATAAGAAAATAAAAAAATGACGATGTATACGTGAACATTTTGACATCTTTTAAAATCTGTCAGTTCCCCAGAGGTTTCCCTCATATTAGTTAACATCCTGTATACAGAATAAACATTACTAAAGCCGAGAAACTGCAGCGACGGATTCCTGACTGCAGATGGAGGAAAAACATTTGTCTGGAAAAGCATCGTTGCAACGGTAAACGGCGCTGACGAATGAAAGTTCCTCTGACCACGTGCGGTGTGTCCCTTGTGTGATTGACGTAGCGTAGCAGAATGGTCCAGTATTTATGTCGGTAACGAGCCGATATGGTGTTTTTGGACTATTGTCAAGCAGATAAACAGTCGAGAGGCAGCACGGCTGTACCAAAACAAGTACTCTCACAGATACTAAACATCACACAAATTTTCAAGCTATTTGTGGGCGTTTGTGTGATCGTGGGTACTTCCAGACAGACGACCAAAAAATGCTTGAAATGTTGTGTGGTGTCTCTGACGGTACTCGTTTTGCCATAGCCGCGCTGTCTCTCGATCGTTTCCATCTGCCTGGCCGTACACAAACACTATCTCGCCTTGTTCCCGACATGGATACTAGACCATTCTGCAGCTTCCAGTACGCTGTGTCAATCGCACATTTTGCAACACACGGAACGTGGTCGGAGAAAATCTCATTCGTCAGCGCCCTCGACCGTGGCAACGATGCATTTCCGGACCCATGTTCGTAGGACCTCTTTTCCTCCATTTCCAGCCAGGAACCCATCCCTGCAGTCTGTCGGGGTTATTGGTGTTCACTCTGCATACTGCAGATGACCTGGGTGGGCACCAAGCAGTGGTAAGTTGGGACAGAGAGACTGTGCCACCATTTGGCTCGACATGAATTTCCCGGCGGCGCTGCCCAGTGAGGCCCCTGGGCGAAACAGTGGAGGCCGAGGTCACCACCCGGGCCGAGCCAGCTGGCTGGGGGCGAATCTGCAGCCGCAGTTGCAGTGCACTGCGGGGAACAGGCCGACGAGCCAAGCAGCGTGAGGCTGCACTGGTTTGGTAGCCATAACATGTTGTTCAGATCCTCCGGTGGCAGTTACATGTATTTAGCGTCGTCAGTCGTTCGAAGTAATCTGAGATACTGACTCATTTCCGTTACTGTTCCAAGGTTGCGGAATTGACGTACTCTGCAAACAGTTCGTAAATAATTTTCCTTTTTCGATTACTTCTCCTCCGACTTGAATCATTACTACTCAAACACCATAATCTACAGCCCTCTTTCCTCGCTTTCTAGCTGGAGTGGTTTCATATGTCTCGTCTGACGGTACTTCTGGGACGTAGTTATTTTCATCACTATCTACTTTCTGATTCATCTCCAGGACTGTACAAATAAATAAATAAATAAATAAAATCCGGAATGCGAGTACGACTTTCTGACCTAAACGTAACTTAGGATATACTCATTACAGAGCTGACGGTACAGCAAAGCTGTTCCATTAGCGTTTCCAGAGCCTCGCAAGATGGGTACCGTGTAAATACAGCGTCCTTCGACGTCGTCCTTCTCAAACCACTTTGCGCTGAACACGACGACGCCTTACGCAACACGGCCTGACTGCCGCGAAGCCACCTTAGACGGTGCGACAGTGTTTGTCCTACTGATTTCCATGCGTGTCTCGGAGCCATCCGACAAAGCTGACGACTTCTCCGTTACTTTGCGGTATTAACGATGGTAGTTTAGTTTCACGCGTCGCCACTGAGAACAGGTTAGATTTATCACAATAACATTTGCTTCTCGGCTGCAGATGTGCCAGTAGATTGGACGCGGTCACAGAGGTAAACGGAATTAGGTACTACTACAGCCAGAGATTACTCGAGGGCAACATCGCCTAGAACATCAGATGGCTGCTCGTTTACTTCTGATGATTTGGCGTTCCTTTATCGGGTCTCCTGTGGTGAACAGTACACAGTAGGTCATTATTTACCTTAAGCACCTAGATGAGACACGGCAGGGCTTGGCATATCTGTAACGGTATAAATACTATTAAGAACTCATCAGAAATTTGAAATAAAGTTGTACAACACGTTAGCTATATTAATATAAGAGATGATTAAATAGAGTGTATTACATGTGTGTGTCAAAGGTGCCGCTCTATCTTTTCGGGCATATATTCCTGTCTATTGCTAATCTTCTCATCTACATTGCCGGGCTACGGTCGCAGGTTCGAATCCTGCCTCGGGCATGGATGTGTGTGATGTCCTTAGCTTAGTTAGGTTTAAGCAGTTCAAAGTTCTAGGGGACTGATGACCTCAGATGTTAAGTCCCATAGTGCTCAGAGCCATTTGAACCATTTTACATTGCCGGAAAAAAGCAACAATATCAATGACAAGGTCATTTTATTGACAGGTGAGATGACAAGTAGGTCATCATTGTAGGCGTATATAATAACAGATTCAGACCAACTGAAACGCACATATCACTGGTAGCGGCGTCCAAACAGCTGCTACCGTAAATCCCCCCTCCCTTGGGGGCAATGTTGCATTTTGGCAGTGGCTCCTGCGAGCCCTGGAAAGGAGTAAGTTTCAATTTCAGGAATGGCAATAGCGCAGGGATAACGGCTTTGCAGAAACATCTAATGTGACAGCTAGCTATAATTCCCCCAACCCCCCACCCCTCCTCTCCGCACCCCCACCACCAAGAAGACTGCGATGGGACTTACATGTCGTGGACGAATACTCTGGAACAGGCAGCTCACCAAGCCTATGCCATACACGTGTACGTGTACCACTCCACTCCACACCGAGAGAGCCTACTGCCACCAGTGAAGACAACAGAGCACCATTTCACTCGCCACGACGCCAGAACGGCCGCGCTTGGCGGTGTCGAGGTGCCAGCGACAGTCTGGCCAGAGGCACGCGTCATCTTAATCTTGCTGCAGGGGGGCGGCTTCAGGTGATCCTTGCTGACACAGCAGTTGCAAAATGTTCCCCAATTTCGCCCCTGCATGACGTTCGGTCTGCCACCGCTGCTCGTACAGTGCTTTGATCCTGACGTGCGCCTGGTCTACAGGTATGGGAGCGTTCCACAGGTCACTGTTGAAAGTAGGGACGCCGTGCCCAACATGTGCAGCAAGGCGGCGATACGTCCACTCTGCTTCCTGCTGGCCCAAAATGCCACCCCCATTCAGATGGATGAAGCTGTCCAGCAAGGCTATGTACTCATCGGCAGGGCAGTGTTGTGCCCTAGATGGAATGTTGCAGACACTGTTCACCTCTAAACCCAGCACAACTACTGCCTGCAATGTCAAAACAGAGGGTGTGCAGGCAGGTCCCCGAGCGCCATCAACTCGCCGATGACCGTGTGAAAGGAATCACTAACACCACAGCCGCTTAGTAAGCACTAATACTACCTGGTGCCACTGAACACAGTTCTTTTTCTGGCCGTGTACATGGGAGACTGGCAAAAGATAGAAAGACGTGCCCGAAAAGATAGAGCGGCAACGTTAACACAGACTGATTTATGGCACTTGAATGTATGAACATCTACTATACATAATGCCTTTGGCGATGTGTTTTACATACTCTAATATTTTTGTGCTCTCTTAATTCTCCCCCCCCCCCCTCCTCCAAATGCTCATTTGGCTACATCTGGATCTTTTTTGCTCAACTGTCACACTGGTTCCTTCTTATTTCCTCAGCAGTTCTTTCTATCACCGCTTCATTTTCGACTTCACAAAGGCACTCCCTTTTTTACCATTCTTATGTTACACAACAACACCGCAGCGAAGTGTGGCGTTGCCGCACCATGCATCTGCCACGTTCCTCAACCATGAGCCATGGCTGAAATTTGAGCCCACTTACGTTCAGACTTAATCGGACAGTTGACATTCCAGTTACTTTTCGTTCTAACTGAGACAATATCTCATACTCGAGACGCTGGTGGCTCGTGACGATACAGTTGCAGTTATCTTGTAAACAGCACTTTTGGAGACTGACGTTTACTGGAAACTTTCACACCTGACAGTTTTCGCTATTAATTGTGATACAGTTCATATAGCTCAAAAATGGTAAGATTATGTACATATGCAAATCGTCAATGAAGACGGCTAATTGAATATTCTGAACATATATCTATTATTAGCAAATACAGCTCAACACCCAAGAGATCCAAGAGATCCACTGAGAAAAGAGATCGACTGAAAAAGAGGAAAATGAAACTCATATGCAGGCTTGAAACTAATCACGAATAGGGAAGATTGTTAGTGGTGTATTCCACCATACACTATAAACAAACGTGCAAGGTAAAAATATAAACAGACAAGACACATAAATAGAAACAAGAACAGGACGCAGGGTAAAAATTTAATTTGAGCTGGCTGTTTCGGTGGTAGCAATATAAGGGAAAGAACTCAAGATAAGATCGAAATTGAGCTATAGATTGAGGTGACAAAGGTCATGGGACAACGATCTACACATATAGCGATGGCGGTAGTGTCACGTACACAAGGTATAAAAAGGCAGTGCGGAACTGTCACTCGTGACTCAGGCGATTCATATGAAAAGGTTTCCTACGTGATTATGGCCGCACGACGAGAACTGACAGACTCTGAACGCGGAGCTAGACACAAGGGACATTCTATTTTGTAATTTCATAGGGAATTTAACATTGCGACATTCACAGTGTCTATAGTCTGCCGAGAATAACAATTTTCAGGCTTTAACTGTCACCACGGACAACGCAGTGGCCGACGGCCTTCACTTAACGATCGAACGCGTCGGCATTTGTGTAGAGTTGTCAGTGCTAACAGACAAGCAACAGTGCACATTAATACCACGAACGTATGAGTTAGGAAATTGCGGCGGAACTTGGCAACAGACGACAGACGCAAATACCATTGCTAGCAGCACGACATCACCTGCAGCGCCTCTCCTGGGCTCTTGGGCATAACACTTGGACCCTAGACGACTGGAAGTCCGCGGTCTGGTCAGATAAGTCCCGATTTTGGTCGGATGGTCGCTGATGGTAAGGTTCGAGTGTGGCGCAGATACCACGAAGCCACAGACCCAAGCTGTGGACAAGGCACCGTGCAAGCTGATAGTGACGCCATAATGGTGTGCACTGTATTTACATGGAGTGGACAGGGTGCTCTGGTCCAACTGAACCGATCGTTGACTGTAAATGGTTATGTTCGGCTATAAAATGGTTCAAATGGCTCTGAGCACTATGGGACTCAACTGCTGAGGTCATAAGTCCCCTACAGCTTAGAACTACTTAAACCTAACTAACCAAGGACAACACACACATCCATGCCCGAGGCAGGATTCGAACCTGCGACCGTAGCGGTCGCGCGGTTCCAGACTGTAGCGCCAGAACCGCTCGGCCACCAGCGGCCGGCGTTCGGGTATATGGAGATCATCTGCAGCCTTACATGGACTCACGTTCCCAGATATGTCACCAGGTCACAGTTATTCGCGAATGATTCGAAGAACATTCTGGACAATTCGAGCGAACGATTTGGCCATCCAGATCGCCCGACATGAAACCAATCGAACGTTTATGGGAAATCATCGAGAGGTTTCTTCATGCACAAAATCCTGCGCCACAAATCTTTCGCAATTATGGAGGGCTGTAGAGTCAGCACAGCTACATATTTCTTGGCGCCCACTTCTCGAGTCCAGGCTGCGTCCAGTTCCAAAAGGAAGTCCGACACGAAATCTGAAGGTGAGAAGGTGTCACGTCAGTGTATATACCAGAGATAATTAGCATGTTTGTTGTACCAGGAATTCAGAGAAGGAGATGTTGGCTGTGAGACGCTGATGACAGTGAAAAGACGACAGTAATTTCTTGTCGGGAGGTTCATGTCCTGTAGTCCATGGACGTAGCAATATTCGTGGGTGCCTTGGCCAAAGTGACCTTAAAGTGAGGTCCGGTCTTTCCGTGCATGACAGCCACCTTTCTCCCTTCGCCATCTCATTTAAACGCGTCCCCCTTCCCTGTCCCCGCCAGACAGATAACACATACATAACCAGAGACAGAAAGAACAAGAGAGAGAGAGAGAGAGAGACGAGACATTCAAATTATGGTCCAGGTACAGGATGAAAACAATCTAACATTGGATGCCCACTTATAGCATCAATACAAACATTGAAACAAGTGACTAATTATAGTACCGTGAATAAACAGCATTTGTTTTGAGAACTATGTTTCCATTCGAGGAACTTTGATATGAAGAGAGTAACGACAAAACAGCTGTAATCTATTACAAGAAAAATAGTTTGTGATTTTTGTCAGATTTATTCATCCTGCAGCACAATTACGGTCTTATTGATGACAAACTATCCATCCAAAATGAACGAGCGTTCTCTGAACAACGGAAATGTTATGGGTTGATTTGTCATCGACACTATTATTTTTAAATTACTTGAAAATATTGTAGATAGTACAAGTGTGGAGAAAATGTTTGGGTGAAGAAATATAAAAATACCTAATTTGCAAAAACAGGCAGACCTGTTCGTTTAGTGAATTAAATGACTAAAATGAAGTGATCGTATAGTATTATTAGTGGAGGCAACGTCTGGGGTTCTCTGGCCGCAAGCTGCAAACAGTTTTATTTAGCACCACTTCTTTGTGATTAAAAGACTAGGAAAACGCAAACACACTGTCATCGAATGAGAAAGTTCTCCAACCCCACCGGGAATCGAACCGGGGTCCACGAGATCTAGAGACACAGGGGCTAAGCAGTACACCACGAACTGCAGACAATGAATAAATTATTTGCTGACGCGGTACCCGAAGATTGAGATTGGATCTTGAGAATCCATAAGACCGACAGAAAAGTCTAAATACATTGACGGAAAAAAATCCAAAACATAATTAATGTAGTGTAATGAAATTTCGGGAATAAATTGACTAGATAACAGATTTAAGTGATTAATATTGCAAAACCACGGGTTAATGAAGCACGGTGGCTACATTCCTGGCAAGCCTTCCTGCAGTATCGGAGAAGGAATACTCAGCTTCTCTTAGTCCTATTACAGGATATCGTTCAGACTCAGTGACGTGGCGATAATGACGTTTTTGTTGTCTTAAACACATTCTTGGCTAACATGAACCTACCAAGTCGGCCCCGGTCATTACTGACATCGCTACTGAGATGGCTGAATGGTTTCGGCTCGAAAGACAGTCAATCGCAAAAAAGAACCTCACAACGCCCGGTCACAAAGGTAACGAACACTCACGACCGTTGCAGGTGTGTGTAAATCAAGTAGCGCCACTCTCAAGTGACTAGCGCCAAATCTGAACACATATCATCTTTCAGATGTACAAACACGCCCACGAAGATTCCTTTATGTCCCACAACTCCTTCTTGGTGTTGTGATTTTCTTTCCGTCAGTATATATCAAGCCAGACCAACGTTTGTATTAGAACACTAGTAACAAGTAGTGTTGTGAGCAGGCGAAACTACTTTCGTCGCATCACAACTGTGGATGCTTTGATTGGTCGGTGAGGTGGCACATCAGACTAGGACACATGAAATATTATTTCGCTTTGTTACATAAATGAAAAAAATACTTAACTTTGACACACTTCTTTGTCGCAGGAGTACCGGATAATTTACAGCTGTCGTGGACCAGCAAAGCACCAGTTGATTCACTAATTTTCAGACTGTTCTCTTCAGCTACAACGTTCCACATTAACAACACTACAAGTTCATATGAAACTTTAACTACTCATTGGTCTCGAAATGAGGCAGTATGATTGCATGCTCAACACTATATCGACCTCAGCCTGAGTGCGTTGCAGAACTGAGGTTTGGGAGGTGTGGTCTTCAGGAACGCCTCGTATACGTCACTGGGATCGCAGCGAATCGTCGCTAATGTCTGTGGAAACGATTCGCGTTGCCAACTTTGAAGTGGCAACGCGTTCTCTGTATGCTACCACAAACAGCAGATTAGGAAAATTAACCATTGACGACTCTAAAACAGAGCCATTTGAATAGCGTTGGAATTACCTTATCAGCAGACTTCCTTGGCATCGGATTTTAACAGTTTCTGAGGTGCTGTGCCATCGTGAATGAAGCATACGTCTTAACAACAGCCGGTTGTCTGTCAGCTATTGGCGGAATCTGAACGGAAAGAAGTCCATTTTGATCGCATTCAGAGGAAAGGACTGGTTCGACAACACAGCTGTTGGTCATCAACGTGCTATGGACATTTGCAATCGTATATCGACGCATGTAGTTTTTCTTATCTATTTTTCACTTTTCCTCACTTTTGGGCGTCAGGAGGCTCCTTGTTCTCGGACGGCCCGGGGCATCGCCCCGTCGTCCCAGCCTAGTTACGCCCACGGTCTGGTCCCAGTATGGCGTCTGGAGCAATAGACTGGCTGCCCGATAGCAGGCCGTCCATTAGGGAACGCGGGATGGCGGCAGAGCCCTTGTAGAGGAGTGTGACGCCGGGAAAAACTGCCCGGCATTCCTGCGCGGCGTGCGACCCGATGTCGGCGGGATACAGATCGGCCATTAGCCTGTTCCCGGACACTTCCTCCACTGGCAGGACGTCCAAATCAGGCGAGGCCGGCCGTAAGAAATGCGTCAGCTCTGATCGCGATTCCGCATGTCCCGTGGCACGCCCGTTGGGTCGTGCTCACGGCGGAAGAAGAACGGAGAGTGCAGCTGACGCTAAAGGTACGAGAAAAACTCGAACCCATCCATCCTTCATGCGTGATGTTATACATATCAGTTTATGGTAGACAGTAGTCGGCGCGTCAGAAAAGTTAATTGCGGCGGCTGGTGTCGTACTTATAGCGAGTATGCGGTGGACACTTGATCACTTCTTCTGTTTTGTAATTGCAGCAACAGTCGGCTTCCCAAAATTCTTTTGTATCACCCATATCGTCGCGCCACAGTGACCTTGTATATCAGTAATTGGCTCAAACGGTCACTGGTTGGCAATTATGGGGGTGTAGATTAAAAAAAAGTATTTTCAATATTCCATATAATTACTGATAAAATTTAAAAAACTTAAAATGCTGTAATAATCTACTGATTAAGAGGTATGAGCTTACGTTAGAGGTTTAACGCAATAAATCAATTTCATTTTATTCATATTTTGCAGCTGCAAACGTGAGTGTATCCGGTACACTGGACATATGAGTTAAGAAACAAGTTCAGTTGCAAATCGTCCTTTTTTTAAAAAAAAATACACGATGCATTTCGTACCCTGTGGGTCCATCATCAGGCGTAAACTGTCTTAATAGATGATTTATTTTTATCTTGAATGAGTTGAAATGCATTATCCTGTCATGAAAAGGTTTAATGTTAGGTTATGAATTTTGTAAGTCAAATGCGGAAAATATGTGCTAAACAGTGGAATAAAATCAACAGTGTAAAATTACCACATGATCAAAGAAAAGCGTTTTTAACTTACAACACCATCTCAGATTGGTTTCTCCATCATGTTCTTGTATATCACTTCACTCAAGAGACAAATTTGTATACACATTTTTGTAAACACTTCACAGGATGTGACCAAAGATGAATTTACGCGTGGTACCAGAGATCTAATTATAAAACAACTGACGTATGCAGGGAATAACTTTAGAATAGGTCTTCAAAATTACGAAAATACCTGTGGCTTGCGAAAATCTGTCTGTACATTAACATAGATTCTGGATTTTTGATTTTACGGTCCACTTTTTGGGTATTTACTTTTATGTTATGAACGAGTAAGTTTCCTAACTCATTATTAGTTAAGAATGCAACTTTTACTTTTTTTGAAAAGGTTTGGGATTTTTAGTGATATGGGGCCCAGGAATGGTATACTGGCGATTTTTTTCTCTTCTTTCACTATGTGGCCATCTGTTGTCTTATTTTGTGTATCTGTCTGTCTAAATTGTCAATTGTTTGGCTGTATAGCCATCGTTATGGCAATGCTTTTTGTTGTATCTAGCTCGTGCCTGAGGCTGTTTTCTTCGAATTCAAGAGAGTTCGGCATACATAGAAATCACGCATACGCAGACATAACACTGGACAACTGACAAACTGCCTATTGGCTTCTGTCTCGGGTTCTTCGGCCGACGTTCATCTAATGATTTTTCTGACGTTTCGCCAGCACGAGTGGCTGGCATTGTCAAAGCTTCACCCTCCATTGCCGGTGGTGAACTGGACAACTCATCATGCCATCCCACCACACAGAAACATGCTGCATTTAGGTCCATGCTACACAGAATACACTCTCTTGATTTCGAAGGAACTGCCTCAGGAATGAGATAGATACAATAAAAAGCATTGCCATAAACAATGGCTACACAGCGAAAACAACTGAAAATTTAGATAGACAAGAACACAAAAGTAAGACAATAAATGGCCGCATTGTGAAAGAAGAGAAAATATTCGCCAGTATGCCGTACCTGGGCCCCATATCACAAAAATAAACTTAAAAAAAGAATGTAACAGTTACATTCACAACTAATAATAAGTTAGGAAACTTACTCATCCGTAACTTAAAATAAAGTACACAAAAATTCGACAGGCCTGGAGTATACAAAATACTATGCCCCAGTTGTCCTGCCTACTATGTATGGAAAGAAGGCAGAAACTTAAAAAACCCATTTTCAAGAACACATAAATGCTTTCAGGCTCAACCACTTCGAAAAATTAGTTATTGGGCAACATATGTTGGAAACGAAACATATCATCAACAGTCTAGAAAACAATTTGGTAGTACTGCATAGTGAAGCCAATGGTAAGACCCTAAATCTGTTAGAACAGATGGATATACACGATCATAAAATATAAAATCCAGAATGAATACTGCTCACACGCTGTGAAGTGTTTACAAAAATATATGTATAAATGTGCCTCCTGAGTGATGTGCGTCAACATGATGGAGAAACCAATCTACAATGGTATTGATCTGAAGATCTCCACTGAACTGGCTGAAACTGGTTATCGCCGGCCGATGTGGCCGTGCGGTTCTAGGCGCTTCAGTCTGGAACCGCGCGACCGGTACGGTCGCAGGTTCGAACCTGCCTCGGACATGGATGTGTGTGATGTCCTAGGGTTAGTTAGGTTTAAGTAGTTCTAAGTTCTAGGGGACTGATGACCTCAGATATTAAGTGCCATAGTGCTGAGAGTCATTTGAACCATTTGCAACTGATTATCCACGTAACAAAACTTGTGATTTAGGTAATAAAGAGCTCTAAAAGGACACTAGACTCTCAAATATAGAAGGTCGTCTCCCGCTTCACTGACGATGTTTGGTAATATAACGTTTTAATTTATTACTTCTTATTGTTTATTCGCACAGCAGTTTTCAGACAGTATGCACATACTCGTCTACAACCGAATGTACTTGCAAAACTGTATCATTTTACGACACATGAGTCAGGAGATATGAAATGCGTAAAAATGAGTTGCGTGAAAACTATCTTTTCTCAAAATGGAGTGCATATTACGCAGACTGAATGTTTTCCTTCTATCTTTATTATTAATAAATGGGCGAATCCTCAAAAATTAATAAAACCAATATAATTACGGTTTTGCGTCTTCAGCCAAATAGACTCTACATATTTAGCGTCAAATATTTGACCTCTTGGCCTCACTGATATTGGGAGCTTGATGAAAGATTGGCTCTGTTAATGGCTGTCGTGTCAAGTTCTCAGAAGGTTCCTGAAAAAAAAGAAAAAAGAAATGCCACTGGAGGCTCCCTTAAGAGCACATTTTAAGACCGGCAAAGATAGCACATCGGCCGATTCACAAAAATCTTTTCAGTGGACGAAGAACAAGCAACAGGACAGCAATGCATCCCCCTCGATAAATTTCTTTTTCAGCGTCACATTCGGATCATTACAACATTTTCTTTCTGAATTCACCGAAAAATAAACAGTTCCTAATTTGTTTTTCCATGTATTTATTTGTAATCCTTTTTACACTGCCGGAAAAAAGTTAGTATACCTGGAAAGACGATGTTAATTTTGATCCGATGACGGCATATGCCACCTGGGGGATAGTAGATGTTCTGATAATAATTTCAGCATAGTCCACCGACAGATAGCGTAGTGGAATAGAGACCAGAGTGCCGTCTGTGTTTTTGAAGGCTTACTACATCCAAGCGAGCGAGTTTGAAACGGATCAAATTGCAGCCTCCTTTCGGAGAACTGCCACACACGTTGGACGCGCTGCGTCGGTTGTCCAGCGACGCTAGTGCCAGAGGTCACGTCAACATTCACTCACACACAGGCGAGATTCTAGACGTTCACGCAGCACAGACGCCCGCCGCGGCCGTCCTAATGTAAGGGCAGCAGCGGCAATTCGTACAGCTTCCACAGCACAGGTAAGAGGGCCCGTCAGTCCAGACGTGTCAGCACGAGCTGCTGCGAACCGATTATTGGCAGTGGCGCTGCGGGCGCGCACAGCTCCAGTCCGTGTCCGTCTTCACTCACACCACAGCATCGACGTGCACCGCTCAACTGGTGCCGTCTGCAGATCACTCCAAGTCGGAATGACTCACCGTGGTCTTCAGTGATGGTGATTCTCTTTTGCGTGTAGATATGGGCCTGATGACGTCCATTCTGGCCCGACACCAGGCCATCTGGTGTTTCTGGAGGGGACGCGTGTCAGCCCTCGGTACGTGCAGAATGTTGTTAGACCCGATCTTTTGCCGTTCTTGAACAGAAAGATGACGTGTCGTTCCAACAGGATAACGCTCGCCCACACACTGCCAGTGAAACTGAACGTGCTGTGCAAGAAGTGCAGCAACTTTGCTGGCCAGCACCACCTCCGGACTTGTCTCCATTCCAGCACGTACGGCATATGATGGGACGAGAGTGACTCTTGCGGCTCGTGAACCAGCAACTGTTACAGCACTATGTGGACCAGTCGAGTAGGCATGGCATAATGTACCTCAGGTCAGTATTCCCTGTATGTACGACAGACTAGATGGCAGGGTCAGTAGCTGCACTGCCGCCCGCGCAGGCTGCACCACGTGGTAATACGTGTGTTTCAGCAAGGCCGATAACTGGATGAGAATAAAGCTTTCACACAGTGTTACCCAGATGTCAAACTAGTTGTTCCACGGGTAATTGATATAATATTTTTGCAGATTTTTAAATTATTTAGTAAAATTAAGAATGCATACTTCTACCTGCGCCTACCGTATGCTCAGGGAGCATACTTATCTGCCAGAGTAACGTTTTATACAAGCTTTCTTAAAAAATCTCAACGAACTGGGTCACTTTAGACAAATAGGTAGTGATGAAGCACTTACCTCTCACCTCACGCCCCACACTGTTAAGTGCCCCTATAACACTGTGCAGTATCAAGTTCCCTTTACACTTCTCAATAATATTGTTGCAAGCACAAAAAAGTGCATAGAAAATTGGTTAAACGAGAATCAAATATCATTCACGAAAATTTGTTGGGAGAACTAAAGCTGAACAAAAGAAAAAAATATTATCATAATTTCTTACATTTGGATGTGCAACATTTCATACTTTACTGGAAATGCTGGAAATGATTGTCCCCATACATAGCCACTCCTCCTCCCTAGACTCTGGAGTACAGAGTTTTTATTCATAACAAAGTTTTCCTATACTTCTCTATCGTTTCACCGTCGATCCGCTAAACTTCTGGTTTATCCAAATGTAGCACTTCGTGGTTGATCACAGTGAGAGAACACTAAGGCTTTAGCAATTGCTGTGTGTATGTATGTATGTATGTTTGTTTGTTTCTTTCTTTCAAGTCTTTTGTGTCACCTATAAAATTTAATTCTTTTGGCACGACACGTCTCAAAACTGACCAACTCATATATATACAGGGTGGTCCAAAAGAACGGAAACACCCTCATAAAATTCCAATGGAGTAGCAAACAAGGAAACAGAGTCCCTATACACGAGGAACGGGTAGGGGGAAACTTTATAGGCTATGCTACTAACATGGCGGCCATCTTGAAAGCCGCCATCTTGGATTCAACTCCAAAATTTCAAATTGGAATGTGGTCATGTGACATATCAAACAGATAGAGAATTTCACCAGAAAAACAATGCCGCTGTTATTTTAAACATAGCTATATTCATTCTCGGGGTATAGCCAGTTACATGTGGCAGCGGTGGGACACTCCGCAGCATGTGTGTTATGTGCCGAAGAGACATTACGCCGATGTTACGCAGTCCCGAGAGACCACCAACAATCATAGGAATGGCTCGATATGTTGTCCATTATGTTGGATTGTTAATGCTATCCTCCGAACCCAGTCCTGATTAACTTTGACCAACACATCTGTCTGAATTTGACCACTCGCATCAACAATGCGCTGCTTTAGATGATGCAAATCCCGTATTTTCACAGAATAAACCAGTGCTTTGACATGACCCCAAAGATAAAAATCCAAAGGAGTCAAATCTGGTGAACGTGGTGGCCACTCCGCAGCACCCCTACGACCAATCCACTTTTGAGGGAACTGCACATCCAGGTATGCTCGCACATTATGCCCATAATGTGGTGGGGCTCCATCATGCTGGAAGAATTCCGGAAATGTCCCGTCCTCCTTTAACAACGTGGAAAACACTTCTTTAGCCAATAATCTCAGATAACCGTTGGCTGTTAACGTACCATAAAAAAAAGGTCCAACGACTTTGGTATCCCACACACCACACCAGACCATCACTTTTTGTGAGTCGACCGTTTTGGAAGCATCAATCCGGTGCGGATTTGTGTCGGACCAGTATCTGTGCTTCTGCTTGTTCACTTCACCATTGATAAAGAAATTGGCTTCATCACTGAACAGCACCTGATAGGGGAAACGTGGGTTTATCTGCAGCTGCTGTGTCACCCATTCTGCGAACTGTACCCGACGGTCTGGGTCATCCTCGTTCAGGTGTTGGAGCAGCTGAATTTTGTACAGGTGCCATTTGTACTGCGATAAAATACGCAGTATGGAGGCACGGCTAACCCCAACGATTAAAACTTTAGCATGAGTAAATGATACCTAAAAGTTAAACACGTGTAACATATCAGGCATGGGATAGTCACTTTGCACCGTTTCAGACTCCATTTTATGACTTCACAGTACGTAATACTCACGCTGCCGAGCGTCCGACTGCTGCCGCAAGTAATTGGCTATAACCCGAGAATGAATAAAGCTATGTTTAAAATAAGAAAAATTGTTTTTCTGGTGAAATTCTCTATCTGTTTGATATGTCACATGACCACATTGCCATTTGAAATTTTGGAGTTGAATCCAAGATGGCGGCTTTCAAGATGACCGCCATGTTGATGGCATAGCCTATAAAGTTTTCCCCTACCCGTTGCTCGTGTGTAGGGACTCTGTTTCCTTGTTTGCTACTCCATTTGGATTTTATCAGGGTGTTTCCGGACTTTTGGACCACATCAGTCGAGTACATACGACGTCGTGTTGCGGCACCCTTGCGTGCTCGCGTTGGCTGTACACGATATTTGGCGGTTGTACCAGTTTCTTTGGCTCTTCAGTGCCTAGAAGTATGTACATCCATTTTTGTAATATGTATCGATTCGCTCATTTATGTAATTAACTTTAACAGATCTTAAGCAAACCCGATAGAAAGGCGAGGTGTAGTGAGCAAACAAGCAGAGAGAAAACAGCAGAGATTGATACTCCGCTAGGTGCGGTAGGTACCTAAGAGGTAGGGGGTCCGCACCCAAGTCCTTCGGTCCATCGCCACGGGAAAGGCCCTTCTACTTACTCGTGTGCTCTGTGCACGTCACCAGCCCGGTCACACGAGGCAGGGAGTTTGCACTTTGTGCCACATCGCCCTCATCTGCTACGTCCAGTTCTAAGAAATCCCACGTCCGCTGCTACCCGGCGGAATGACATGACACCTCTCGCGTAGCCCGCTGGAGACGTGTGAGGACAACGACTCGCGTTCGTGTCGCGAGCGTTGTGAAGTTTTTTCTCCCCGCGAACTGTCGGGCTGGCAGCGCTGCTCGTGGCAGGTGTAATTAATTACGCGACCGAACCGCTCGCCAACTCGCAAACTGCAGCTGTGCGACACGCGACGGCCGCGCAAAGCCCGCCCGACGCGCCGATTCCCTCGACAGTCTGGAGGCCCGTTCTACAGCTGCACTTCACACGTCGTAGTCGCATCAGTAACAATCACGCTGTCAAACCGCACCTGTTCTCCACAGTTGGTATTCAGGTGCAACAACGTCAGACACGAGAGCAGTTTTTTTGTGATGCTTTCAGTCCCCTACGGGAATGGATAGCTGCAACGTTCAGCTCTTACGCCGTAGGCATACAACTGACTGACAAAACATTATAATACAGGGTCCGGCAAAAGGTCTCCCGTGTTACAAAAGGTAGTTACAACCAACAAACGATAATACAGATAAATTACTCTTAATTGTAAACAACAAATACAATTCCATTTTATATTATTTGTTTTAAAAAAATCATGTGTGATAAATGGCGTCCTCTATTGTTGACACATTGACGTAGCCTTCCCGGAGTTTGTCCACAGTTCTTCGAGTCTTTTCCGGTGGAAGGGCAGCCACTTCCTGTGTGCTTTTATAGTTTAATTTCTTGAGTTTCTGCGTGTAAATTTAATATCTAATAGCCACAGTTCTAGCGTTTTCGTTTGCGTCGGAAAGTAAACCGATTTTGTGACATATTACAAGATCACAATCAGGGGTGAATTTTTTAGTTTCACCTGAGTGTTTCGGTAGTTAGGTTTTTGAACATCTGCGTATTATTAGACGCAGTTCCTGCGTTTTCGTCAGGGTCTAGAGTTGCGCAGTACGTGCCGATAGTTCGTTTATCTGCACAGTTTAGTTTTCCACGGTCTTTAGTGTGAACAGGGACTGCGATTGTTGTGTGTGGATGCGAGCCGAGTTGGTGACACTTCACTCTCAGCTTCAGGCCGTGATGGCTTCGGTTACACAGCTTGAGGCTGCAGTGGATGGGCGCCACTGTTGTGGGCCGGCAATGGGGATCCAACGGACGTCCAGCACGTCCTTCGATCGGTCCTCACCGGTGGCCAGCCCAGTTACTGCTCGCACTGAGGCTGACCCCTCACCTGTGGTCGAGTGGGAGGTCGCCCAGGGCGAAGCAGGCGGCGAAAGACTTCCCAGGCGGCCGCACGTAAGGCCTGCCCGGCTTATCTGACAAACAGGTTCCAGGTGCTGTCTGTGGCTGACACTGTCGCTGAGCCAGATGCTGTCGCCTGTCCTCTTTCAGAGGAAACAACTCAGCTTGCAAGATCCGGACAATCACAGAGGGTGGGATTATTGATAGTTGGGAGCTCCAACGTTAGGCGCGTTATGGGGCCCCTTAGGGACATGGCTACCAAGAACGGAAAGAAAACCATTGTGCACTCCGTGAGCACACCGGGTTGAGTACTCCCGGATGCCATGAAGAGCACAGGGTGCAGCCAACTGCAGGTGGTTGATCACGTCGGTACCAATGATGTTTGTCACTTTGGATCAGAAGAGATTCTCTCTGTTTCGAGTGGCTAACACAAGTGGTAAAGGCTGCCAGTCTTGCTTCCAAGATGAAAGTAGAACTGACCATTTGCAGCAAAGTCGACAGGACCGATTGTGGATCTCTGGTACAAAGCCGAGCGGAGGGTCTGAATCAGAGGCTCAGGCGGTTCTGCGGCCGTGTAGGCTGCAGATTCCTCGACTTGCGCCAAAGGGTGGCTGGGTTTCGGGTATCGCTGAATAGGTCAGGTGTCCACTATACGCAGGAGGCGGCTACACGGGTAGCAGGGGCTGTGTGGCGCGGACTGGGCGATTTTTTAGGGCTTCAGTCACAAAGGGCGGAGGCCGAATACAGGCAGAACCTATATACAGAAACCATTGGTATAACAGTTGTGAATTGTCGTAGCTGTGTTGGGAAAGTACCAGAGCTCCAAGTTCTAATAGCACTGATCCTCAAATCGCTATAGGCACTGAAAGCTGGCTAAAGCCGGATATAAGCTCAGCCGGAATTTTTGCGAAGAACCTAACGGTGTTCCGAAAGGATAGGTTAAACGCGGTTGGCGGTGTCGTGTTTGTTGCTGTTAGAAGTACAGTAGTTTAACTTGTCGTGAAATTGAAGTGGATACTTCCTGTGAGTTAGTATGGGCAGAGAACATTGTTGGCAACCGGAATAAAATAATATTGGATCCTTTCACCGAACTCTCAATTCAGATAATACAGTTGCTGAAAGGTTCTCAGAAAACTCGAGTTTGATTTCAAACGCGTACCCGACTCATACGATTATAGTTTGTGATGACTTTAATTTATCCTCAATATGTTGTCGAAAATAGATGTTTAATTCCGGAGGTGCGCATAAAATATCATGCGGAATTGTGCTAAACGCATTCTCTGAAAATTATTTCGAGCCCACGCGAATAGTAAACGGT
Source organism: Schistocerca nitens (assembly GCF_023898315.1). Taxonomy (NCBI): domain Eukaryota; kingdom Metazoa; phylum Arthropoda; class Insecta; order Orthoptera; family Acrididae; genus Schistocerca; species Schistocerca nitens. Next base: position 19,450,201 of record NC_064621.1, on the reverse strand, counting down.
TGTAAAAGCACACTTGACCTCTTAACAACAAATAATCCTGAGTTAATAACGAGCATCAAAACCGATACAGGGATTAGTGAACACAGGGTTGTCGTAGCGAGAGTGAATATTGTAATCCCCAAATCCTCCAAAAATAAACAAAAAAGCAGATAAAAATTAACTTGATGCCTTCCTGAGAGACAATTTCCACTCATTCCAAGTTAATAATATAAGTGTAGGCCAGATGTGGCTTGAATTCAGAGAAATAGTATCGGCAGTACTTGAAAGATTTATACCAAAAAAATTAACAAACGACGGATCTGATCCTTCTTGGTACACAAACCGGGACAGGACACTGTAGCAGAAACAAACATACCAAATTGAAACAGACGCAAAATCTCCAAGATTGGCGATCTTTTACAAAAGCTGGAAATTTAGCGCGGACTTCAATGCAAGATGCTTATAACAGTTTCCACAACGAAACTTTGTCTCGAAACGTGGCAGAAAATCCAAAGAGATTCTGATCGTGTGTGAAGTATGTTAGCGTCAAGGAATAACCAATGCGTTCTCTGCGCGATAGAAATGAAGATATTATCGAAGACAGTGCTGCCGAAGCAGCGTTACTAAACACAGCCTTTCGAAATGCCTTCACAAAAGAAGAAGAAGTAAATATTCCAGAATTCGAAACGAGAACAGCTGCCAACATGAGTAACGTAGAAGTAAATATCCTCGGAGTAGGTAAGCAACTTAAATCACTTAATAACAGCAAGTCTTCTGGTCCAGACGGTATGCCAATTAGATTCCTTTCAGAGTATGCTGTTGCATTAGCTCCATACGGTTGTATATCATTATATACAACCGTTCGCTCGACGAAAGATCCGTACCTAAAGTTTGGTGACCTCTGGTTTTAACAGACAGGTAACCAGATTAGCACGTTCAAGTTACTCTCTCGCAATCGAATTGTTATGTTCAAAGTTTACGAATTCATATGTTAAAAATGCCAGCAAGTAAATTGTTTAATGATTAACAACAAACATATTAATTTTATTAAGACGACTTTCCATATCAATATTCCTGCCACAGCTCACACGGTGGCCTCACCAAATAAGGGACTTCTTTCTGCTGGGGTCTGTATAATGCAAGAAACAAACGTTTTTTACAAAAGCAACTTCACTGGACAAAATATTAGTGGTTACTTTGGAATGGTATAGAACTGCTGCCTGTTGGTCGTGTGAGACGCCACCGCCGACCCAAGTAATGCCACTGAAGTGGTGTCTACGTGCCAGTCGGCTGTACAGAATCATTACAGTCAGATGGCTCTACCTGGAGACGTCACAGAGTGGCAGAAAGGAGCTATCGTGTTCCGTCCTGCAAGTGGCCACACTGCGAATAAGGTTGCCCGATTTCTTGGAGCATCATCGCAGACTATCCCAACCGTCGACAAGGAATGGGGCACCACTCACCACTCACAGCTACGTAACGCGGCCTAAGAACTGCAGGTGAGTGTCCCCTCGTCTTACTGACGATGCTCTTCACTGTAAATCAAAGGAGGTCTATCTCAACCAGTCTACAGGGTGCCCATAGTTGCAATTACAGTTTCAAAACGCTGTGGAAACAGAACCACTCTTCAGAATGACATCTAATTTGAACAGAATATTATTGACACAGAGGGAAATGTCACAAAAAAAAATATTAACGAAAATTTGACCACTAGATGGCGCAGAATACGCACACCAAGAGAGGCGCGGCACACCACTGTTCGTCAGTTTGCGTCCGAGATGCCCAGCGCGGTGGCTGTCTCCGTGAAGCGGCGCTCGCGGCTGGTAAAGATCTTTTACCGGAACGTAACTACGAGCCACTAGCCCTGCTGAAGCTCCGGACACTCGGGGGCATGAAAAAAAGGCATTGATCCGATGTCTGCTAAGGGTTTGGAGAATATGATTACAAAATTCGAAAAAGACATGTTCTTTTGAAGTGCAATGTGGCAGAAGGAGGAAAGCAGTTGATCCTCCGTCTGGCTGCAGCACTGGAAGAGGGTCGAGCGGTTGTGTGCCAACACGCAGTGCACTGGAATTGCCCGAACGTTGGACACGCGTGCGAGCACGGTGCATAAAATCCTACGAAACATCCTGCGCTGCTGTCCGTACAAAATCAGTCACGTTCAGGACTTGCTTCCTGCTGACCTTCCAGCAAGACAAACGTTCGCTCTGGAGTTTCTTGCTCACACGGAAGTGGGCAATCCACGGCCACGGAACATTCTGTGGACAGCCAAAGCCCACTTCCACCTCCAACGAAATGTCAATACGCCGAACTGCAAAATATGGGCAACGGAAAATCCGCACGCACATCAGTCAGTACCAGTGCAATCTGCAAAGGTGACTGTGTGGTTCGGGTTGACAGTACAGTTTACCGTAATGCCGCATTTTTTCGAGGATGTGAGTCCTGCGGGATATGTTACCTGTAACGTCACTGGCAAAGGCCACAAGAGTCTTTTGTGCACGAACGTCACTCCGACCCTTCAACAGCGTGTATGTGTGGGTAGCATTTCTACGGACGAGGCGCTCCTCCGCACATTGCACAGCCAGTGAGGCATTTCGGACATGCTGGAATTATCAGCCGTCATTTCCCTACAGCCTGACCATCCATATCGGTCGATCTTAGTCCGCGTGCCTTCCGGCTGTGGAGTTACCTGTCAGATACTGTGTTCACTGCTCCAGTTACGTACGCAGCTGAAACAGAGGGCACGCATTGCGCAACGCACTCTGAACGTCAGCCACCACACGCTTCGACCTGCTGCGGAACTCTCTCTTCCTCGATTTCAGTTTGTGGCAAAATACGGTGGACAGCACACTAAACATATCTTTCGCCAGTCTCACTACAGTTAGAAACCGATGTCATTTTGATTTTTATGCAGGTTTTGGCCACAGGACAATTAACAATCAACGTCATTTTGATTTTTAAGCGGTTTTGTCCCAGGAAATATAAAAATCGGTGTCTTTTTCCTTTTTATGCGGTTTTTGGCCTCAGGACAATTAAAAACCGATTTTTGCAGTCCGGTGTGGCACGATCTCGCCACAACTGTTGACTGCCGAACTCGTGCAGTCATGTACGTTGAACTTTGAGGATGGTGTAATGTGCAACTCGAATCATAGCCGTCGTATTGTGATTCATCTGCATTTGTAGCCGACTCCATTTGCGTTAAGACGCTTACAGCGTCATCTAATGACAATTTTTTTTTTTTTTTTTGGTTTCGTGACGTTTCCCCCTTCATCAAATATGACGTCATTCTGAGCAGTGGTTCTCTTTCCACAGCGTTTTGAAACTTGAACTTTAAACAGACCACTGCTCACAGCGATACATAAAGCTGGAACAGACAACCCAGAATGATTCAACTGTACAGTAACTGACTAAATGCGTGTATTGTAGCCCGACGTTGCGATTTTTCTTCTTTTCAAATGACGCAAGTCGTCAAGTGCACCGACGGTCCATGAGGTGTTCAGCCCGAAGTATGTTGCCCGTTTAATTCAGGCTGGTGGTTCTGTGACGCTTTGTGCGGGTTTCTCTTTTCATTACTTGGTACTACTCACTCAGATGACCGTGAACATGAACCAAAATGTTTATTTCAACGTTCTTAGCGATCAACAGTGGCACTGCCCTTTCTTCTACATCTTCATGATGAGTTTGCTCTGGACACTCATTTTTTCCAAGACGAAAACAGTCATGCCATACTGCAGCACGCATCGTTCTTGATTCGACGAACATCCAGCATCTCGAATTGCTCGCTAAACCATTTCGTCTTAATTCCGTACGAAAATGTATGGAGCTATTTGGAACAGAGAGCGAAACGTAGGAGTCAACTTCCAGGTAGTTTGGTGGTTCTATGGGATGTAATCATCAATAAGTGAATTCAGCTAGATATGGAGAACGTGGAGAAACTTGTGACTTGTGGATTGTCTACCACTCCGAAATGAATCCATTACCAAGACTACGAGGGTGGTTTGACAAAAATGCACTTTCCTTACTTCTCGACATAGTCTCCTTTGAGGGATATACATTTGGTCCAGCGATCCTCCAGCTTTTTTTAACCGCTTGAGAAAAATAGGTTCTATCAAACTCTGCAACATACTCGTTGGCTGCAAGTATCACTTTCTCATTTGATGAAAATGTCTTCCCAGCAAGCCAAAGTTTCAAGTTAGAGAACAGGAAGAAGTCAGTTAGGGTTACGTTTGGTGAATGTGGGCCTTCAACGCGCAGTTCGTGCACTTTCGCCGTTGTAATAGCTGCTATGTGGGATCGTGAATTATCCTGGTGAAAGACCACTTTTGGCATGTCACCTTTGGTCTGTTTTCAGCCAACGCGAGTTTCATATGACGTAACAATGAAGCATAATAGGTCCAGTTATGTTTCTCTCTTTTTCCTAGCAATCCATGAAAACTATTCCTTGGAAATCCCAAGAAATGGCGGCCATCACGTTACCAGCTGACAAAACGGTCTTTGGCTTCTTCGTTCCACTTTCACCAGCCTGTGTCCGTTGTTTTTTGACTCTGATGTGTAATGTTGGATACAGGTTTCATCAAAAGTCACAAATCGGTGGATTACGATTAAACATCGCCAGACATTGTGTTGAAATGTGGTGCCGGATGAGCTCTCCTTCGATTGTGAGCGACTTCACCCACCTCGCACACAGCTTCTTCATAGCCAATTCTCCGTGTAGGATATTATGCACTTGGTCAACTGAGATGTCTATAGCTCAGAAATCTCACGAATTTTTATTCGGCGTTCTTTCATTACCATATCATGGTTTTTGTCAATGCGGTGACCTCAAGCGGATGACCAGAAAATGATTCGTCGCTTGTCCGAGCACGTTTAAATTCTTTAATCCAAAAGTAGTATGTTCTTTAGTGATGATTGAGAGCCCGCGTGAAGTTGGACCTATTCTGTTTTAATTTTTACAGCAGTCCAACCTTTCTAACGAAAATGTTTAGTAACAACACGAAAACTCGGTTTTCTCCATTTTCAGTCGCAATCGATACGATGTCCAATTCGGACGGCTGTCAACGACGAACTGTAGTCTGTATATTGTGAAAATCCTTTATACGATCCTTGAAATAATCGAGCGTACCAACCGTGAGGGCGCAACAGCCGGCCGCTGTGGAAGAGCGGCTCTAGGCGCTTCAGTCCGGCGCCGTGCGGCTGCTACGGTCGCAGATTCGAATCCTGCCTCGGGCATGGCTGTGTGTGATGTCCTTAGGTTACTTAGGTTTAAGTAGTTCTAGGTGTAGGGGACTGATGACCTCAGATGTTGAGTCCCATAGTGCTCAGAGCCATTTGAACCATTTTTTGAAAACGCAACAAGAATGTTCCACTCTTTCAGGAACTGTACCAGACTTACCAAAAGAACCAAAGAGTGGCTTCAGGTGTATATTACCTACCTGAAGAAACTTGTGGATTGTCTACCACCCCGAAATGAGTCCATTGCAAAGGCTACGGACGATGTTACACAGCATTAGCGAGATGCCTCCTGCGGTGACTAATTTTTTCGTCAGGTGTCGTTACATCCGCGCAAAGAATACGGAAGCAGCTTCAAGCTGGCACGCCTGAAGGTCGCGGTCGTTTGTGTGCGAGCCGAGCCGCCAGCACCGCGCCGCTGCCGCCTCAGCCCCAGGCAGAGCCGGTCTCCGCCCGCCGTTTGTCACTCGTGCGGCCGCCCCACCTGACGGCGCATTAGCTGAGCCGCTCCCTGCTACCCGGGCAGGACGTGGGAGAGCCGGCGCGGGACAATGCCCGGGGGCGGGGCTGGTCTCCCCAGGGCGCGCCTTTCGCTCTTCCCTCGCGTTTGCGAGCCCCGGCGCCACTTCAGCGGACACCTGGTTTGTTCTCCATTCGTCATCGTCAAAGCCGCCGAGGGAGATCTGTCCGAGGCACCGTTCTGTTCCTCCCCCGCGTGGGAGGGGCTCGAGGGTGGGCCGGGCGCGCAGGAGAGCCGCCGAAGCTGTTGGGCACGAGTGCAAGGTGGCCTTCACTGCGATCAATATTTCTATTACTTTTTCGATTTTGTTATTTCATCTCCCTCGCTGCATTCAGATGCGTGATGGGAATAACACTTCCACATCTGAATATTTCATCCGTAACGTTCATAAATATAAATAAAACAGTGTACTGCATCGATCACTTGTTTATTTTCCCACTACGCGTTTCGATGATTCACACCATCGTCTTTATGTGGAGAACTGCGCTGTTACTTTCCTGGTTGTGTAGATCTCAGACACCATTTCACAGAAGCAGACCGAGTCCAGAACCGGTTGTATTTCGTCCTTTGAAGCGAACAGAATCGAAATGCTGTCGCACGCTTCTAAATGTTTCATGTGCTTCTCACTGTACAATATGTTTACACAGGTAACAAGTTGCAATATGCAGCATCTTTTCCATTCTAATACCCTTGTTCCTGTCCTGTAGAGCTGGGAGACTGCTCTCGACAACCACGAAAGGTGTACAGTGACCCCATCTAATGTCACCCCACAACATCACCACCATCTAGTTGTCCTTGAGGGGCACAGTGTTGGAGGCGTTTGATATTACCAGATTGTCTCTAAATACGTTGTGTGCGATTATCAGGGTACAAACACACCCACGACTTCCGTCCCTTAATACCTGACTCCAGCCCTGGAACGTCCATTCTGCACACTGCGTGATTTCTTGCCCATCTATGATGGAGTTGACGGTGTCCGCCACGGCCATCGGAAATGGAAATTCGCATTATACAGTCATTTCCCATCGATTGGATGCTAAACGTAGCGTCCTGTTAGTTTCTGAGAACGCCGAATTCAGTTCTGGAGCACGCAGCCTGAGGTTCCTTTGACTCAGCTGTCGTAGATATCGACGATCGTGTGCACCTGTCGAACGTGGACGGCCCGTGTGTTGTTAAGTCGACTGAAACCGATGCCATGTCTGCGGCTTATCACTCTGAGTACGTGTAGGTAACGCTGAAGCTAACTGTGTGTATGTTTATAAACATACGTCAGGGGTGATCTCCGGATCGGTACAGGAACAGTCACACTAGCAACACATATGCGCGTCATATGGGAGTGACTCAAAACGATTCTTGATGAGTGTAGCAACTAAATATATCGAAAACGACGCATGTTCTTCCGCGTGGGCGGCGACGACTTCGTATTTTCAAACGGGAAGCCCCCTTTTTATTGCATATTCATTTTCTATGCCAAAAAATACGTACGGATTATTGTAATCCACAAATATCAAGATAGCTTGTTTTTGCAATTAACAAACGACGCATTTTAACTTACGTTTTATTTCCGATGTAAATGAATCGTGGTGCTTAATTTCCTTGAGTCCTCTTGCATCTTACGATAATTGTAATTCACGATAAGTGCCCAGAGTGAGAACCTCCATTTCGATACCTTTATCAATTCCTGCATACATTTATGGTGAAGGCGAGGAGACACCTCAGTGGTGAGAGGCAAGGGGGTTCACCGAAATCGAGGAGCCCTGAGGGAACAGGACACTATTACATAGACATCGTTGTTCCTGGATCACGCTAAACGGAGTTTTTAACCAGACATTGAAACAGCTAAAAAAATCTGAAACACTACGAACATAAATATCCACTATCAGCATTTACATTTACGTGGCAAATGAAATGCAGAATCAAATGCGTCGGTTCTTAACTGCAAAAACACGCGAAATTTGTCTATTACCTCGCCGTCTATCGCGAATGGGAAACAACGATATGCGTAAACCGAACGTACGTTTTGGCGTGCAATCTGGGTATGCAAGAAAAAGGGGCGCTTCCAATTTGAAAATACAAAACTGTCCGCACCCAAGCAGGAGGGGTGGCTAGAAGGTCTCTAGTTGCAGACAGACAAATGTCTCCTTCACTAATATTAATTTTTCATCTACAACATTTTTTTCGCACGGTGCGTCGTTTCCGAGGTATTTAGTTGTCCCAAGTTGAAACAAACACAAATATTCAGTGATGATGTTGCTATACTCAGTGGAAGTGACGAGGAATTCAGAACCTATTGAATGGAATAAACAATCTACCGAGCATACACTACGGATTGAGAATAAATGGAAGAAAGACGAAAGTAATGAGGAGTAGCAAAAATGAGACTAGCGAGTAGACGAAACGAAAAAATTCCGCTGCTTTTGCATGAAGGACGAAGTAAGGAGGGCATAAAAGGCCGACTAGCACTGCCAAGGAGGCCCCTCCTGGCCGAAAGAAATCTATTAGGAACAAACCTCGGCCTTAATTTGCGGAAGAAATTTCTGAGAATGTACGTTTGGACCACGGCAGCGAGTCCTGAACTGTGGGGATATCTGAAAAGAAGAGCATCTGAGTGTGTGAGATTTGGTTCTACACGAAGGATGTTGGAAATTAGGTGGATTGTTAAGGAATGAGGACATTCTCCATAGAATGGGCGAAGAGAGGAACTTATGGAAAACACTGACAAGAAGAAGGAACAGGATGATAGGACAAATGTGAAGACATTAGGAAATAACTTCCACGGTAGTTGAGAGAGTTGTAGAGAATAAAAACTGAAGGGGAAGACAGAGGGTGGAATATACATCAAACTAGTCAGAAGTTCGACGCCATGTTGTAGACGGGAATTTTTTGAGTCAAAAGGTAAACTGTTGGGTAGCACAGGAACCAAGTGAACTGAACAGAGACCGTGGAAAGTGAATGGGAACCGTGTGGAAGACTAGACAAACCAATCTATACGAGCTTTGTCATCTAGCAAGATTCATCGGCAGTGATAATAATAATAAATTGTAAACATCAATTATCTTATAGGAATGATAAATCCGGTAGAGGCTGACCCCAGATAAGATCAGTTTGGATTCTGGAAAACATGAGAAGCCATAGTGACCATACGGTTTACATCAGAAGATAGGTTGAAGATAGGCAAACCTAAGTTTACAGAATTCGCAGATTTAGAGAAATGTTTTGATAATGTTGTCTGTTGTGGACTCTGAAACTCTAAAGATAGCAGCGGTTAAACACAGAGAGAAAAAAGGTTACGTACAAATTGTAGAGAAAGTGCAGTTACGTGAGTCGAAGGACGTGAAGGGGAAGTTCTAGTTGAGAAGGGAGTGAGACACGGTTGTATCCTTTCCCCAATGTTCATGCAGCAAGCAATAAAGAAAACCAAGGAGAAATTTGGAAAAGGAACGAAGTTGTAGAAACAACCGCAGTCTGCCGACATAATTGTATTTCTGTCGGAGCTGGCAAAAGACTTGCAAGATCAGCTGAAAGGGATGGGTAATATATTGAAAAGTTATAAGATGAATATCAGCGAAATTATATAAGATGAATATCAACGAAATTAAAACAAGAGTAGTATGTAGTCGAATTAAAGCACATCAGGGAATCAAATTAGGAAACGAGAGACTGAGAAGATGAGTTTTGCTATTTGGAGAGTAAAATGATTGATGAGGGCCAAAGTAGAGAGAATATAAAATTTATAAGGCAGACTGGCTCTAGCGCAAAAAGCTTTTCTAAAAGAGAGGAATTTGCTAACGTCGGATGTAAGTTTGTTTGAAAGTCTTTTCTGGAGTGTATTAAGCAGTTCTGACAAAAAGACAATAGATTTAGAGAAGTATTTTCATAATGGTGTCCGGAGTGCAAAAAAATGGTTCAAATGGCTCTGAGCACTATGGGACTCAACATCTATGGTCATCAGTCCCCTAGAACTTAGAATTACTTAAACCAAACTAACCTACGGACATCACACAACACCCATCCATCACGAGGCAGAGAAAATCCCTGACCCCGCCGGGAATCGAACCCGGGAACCCGGGCGTGGGAAGCGAGAACGCTACCGCACGACCACGAGCTGCGGGCTGTCCGGAGTGCACCACGAAACTTTGAAGATAGCAGGGGTAGACCACAGGGAGCGAAACGTTATCTACAAATTGTGCAGAAACTGCAGTTACTAGAGTCGAGTGGCAGCATAGAAGAATTTTGAAAATTAGACGGGTACATCGAGAATAATAACGAGGAGGTACTGAATCGTATTGTGGAGAAAAGAAATTTGTCGCACAACTTGACTAAAAGAAGGGATCGGTTCATAGGACACGTCCTGAGGCATCGAGTAACTGTCACTGTGGTACCGAAAGGAAGAGTGTGGGCTAAAAATTGCAGGAGGCTAAGGCTTGCCTACAGTAAGCAAGTTCTGTGGTTGTAAGTTGCAGTAGCTATGCACAGATGAGATGCCCGTATAGCGTGGAGAGGTGCATCAAATCAATTTACTGACCGAACACCACAACAACAACTACCGTCGCATGACACTTCCTTGGGATATTTGACATTTGTCTATATTGTTTGACTTGCGACAGTTACTTTTAGAACGGCATCGTAAAGTTCGGTATAATGGATGGCGAAGGGGCGTGGTGCGTTGTACGGCGTGAGCGGGCGGCGGGCGGCGGGCGGCGGGCGGCGGGCAGCGACTTGTGGCCTCGTGTGTCCGGGCGGAGCGGCTGGGGCGGCAGGTGCGGCGGCAGCGGCAGCGGCACACCTGCCCCGCTCAGCCCGGGGACACGCCAGCCGGCCAGCCCTGGGAACGCGCCGACGCCGGCGCCCAGCAGGTTCCCACAGCGGCAGGCGCGCGGGAGCCCCACCTGTCATACTGTGGGCGGCGCCGACCGAGCTGCTCACAGTTTGCTACTGTCTCTCTCCTCGGCTCCCCAGTTATAACTTGCCGTCGAGACCACTTTTAAGGCGAACAGATGCCTACAATCCTAATCGTGGCAAATTCCCCGTCGGCTGCTGTCTCGGGTACTTCGACCGATGTCTGTCTGATGATTTTTCTGACGTTTCATCGGCGCGAGTGGCTGCCAGTGTGAAAACTCCACCCTCCATTGGTGGTGGTGGAGGACTGGAGTCGAGATCGCGACCGCAGGCTATTCACTGATGCTTCAAAGAAACTGGTATAGGCGTGCGTATTCAAATCTAAGCAGGCAGAATATAGCGCTGCGGTCGGCAACGCCTATATAAGACAACAACTGTCTGGCCGCGGTTGTTAGATCGGTTACTGCCGCTACAATGACAGGCTGATTAAAATGAATTTGAACGTAGTAGCATGTTGTTTTGTAGGGCGGGCAACCACAGCCAAACTTCGACATTTTTCCAAAGAAAATTCCGCACTGGCTGTATCAGTGATTTTTAGTAAATCTGCGACCGGTTTCGCACCACTTACCGGTGCATCCTCAGGCAATATACGCTATTTATAAAATGGTAACGTTGAACATTGCCCTGTAGCCACTCCCCACCATTCACGTCCAATATACCGTCATCTGGTGAAAGCGGTAGTTAAAATTTAAAAATTAAAAAAAAAAGATTTTTAAATTTTAACTACCGCTTTCACCAGATGACGGTATATTGGACGTGAATGGTGGGGAGTGGCTACAGGGCAATGTTCAACGTTACAATTTTATAAATAGCGTATATTGCCTGAGGATGCACCGGTAAGTGGTGCGAAACCAGTCGCAGATTTACTAAAAATCACTGATACAGCCAGTGCGGAATTTTCTTTGGACAAATTTGAACGTAGTGTTGTATTCGGCCCACGAGCGATAGCACACAATATCTCCCGGGGTAGCGATGAAGTTTTCCCGCACAAACATTTCACGAGTGTATCGCGAATATCAAGAAACAAGTAACACATCAAATCTCCGACATGGCTGCGGCCGCTAAAAGATTCTGCAAAAAGGGGCCACGACGAGTAAAGAGAATCGTTCAACGTGACGGAAGTGCAACCCTTCCATAAATTGCTAGAGATTTCAATGCTCGCCCATCAACAAGTTTCAGCGTGCGAACCATTCAACGAAACTTCACGATATGGGCTTTCGGAGCCGAAGACCCAACCGTCTACCCTTGACGACTGCACGACGCAAAGCTTTACGCCTCGTCTGGGCCCGTCAACACCTACATTGGACTGTCGATGATGGAAAATATATTGCCTGGTCGGACGAGTCTCATATCAAATTGTATCGAGCGGATGGACGTGTACTGTTATGGAGACGACCTCACGAATCCATGGACCCTGCATGTCAGCAGGAGATTGTTCAAGCTAGTGGGGGCTCTGTAATGGTGTGGGGCGTGTGCAATTGGAATGATACGGGACCCCTGGTACGTCTACATACGACTCTCATACATACGTAAGCATCCAGTTGGATCACCTGCTTCCATTCACGTCCGAATGACTTGGGCAATTCCAGCAGGACAAAGAGACTTCCCACACTTCCAGAATTGTTACAGAGTGGCTTCAGCAACACTCTTCTGAGTTTAAACACTTCCGCTGGCCACTCCCTAGATACGAACATTATTGAGCAAACACGTGATGCCTTGCAACTAGCTGTTCACAATCAATCTCTCCCCCTCTAGCTCTTACTGATTTATGGACAGCCCTTCAGGATTCATGGTGTCAGTTCCCTCCAGCACTACTTCAGACATCAGTCGAGTCCATACCACGACGTGCTGCGGCACTTTTGTGTGCTCGAGGGGGGGGGGGGGGGGGGAGGTTCACATTTTGACATTGGCAGCCACTCGTGCTGGTAAAACGTCGGAAAAATCATGTACACAAGGCATAAAAGGACAGTATATTCGTAATTGGGTGATTCATGTGAAAAGGTTTCCGACATAATTATGGCCGCAAGATGGGAATCAATAGACAGAGTGTATATAGATACTGTTTGCAAAATATATTGCAGATAGAGTCAGTTGAAAAGAAGTAATAAATGAAAACATTATACCCCACTCATGAACAACGAAAACGTGCTAAGCGACAAACATTTTTTCTTTCATTATTTCTTGAGGGTGTCATAGAGAAAAAGTTACTAAAAGGTTTGAAGTAATTTGTAAATGTTTCTTTTAGGTCATTAAGTGCTCTCGTTTTCAGGTACTCCATGAATATAGTCTGGGTAATTTACGCGCTGTCTGCTATACTGCCTGAAGACATATACACAGTTTCTAACTTGAATACTTGATTTATTGTTTTAAAACTTTAACGTAAGATTACACCCCTTAATGAGTAGACTGTTACAGCATTTAACCTTTTAAATTCATTCAGGAATTATATGAAGTATTGAAAGTGACATTTTTGTTACCCTTGGAAGCCGTTTAGACAGACAACCTGCAAATGGAATTGTGCGACCATTTTGGCCGTTTAGTGATTGTGTGCCAAACCAGAACTCGAAACTGAAACTTTGCATATCGTCTTACCGGGGGATCTGACCAGGCAAAATGCACGAATCGCCCTCACAAATTTACTATCTGGGTACCTGTCCCCAGCCTCCTAAATTTACCTGATGTTCTCGTCTACATCTTGCGGGACGAGCACCCCTGAAAGAGAGGATTTCGCTTAGCCACATTCTACGGCCTAAATCAGTGAGAGGACGTCCTGAGCCGTGGTTGGGTAGCTCAGTCGGCAAGAGCACTTCCCGCGCAATGTGTAGTTCCATGTTCCAGCCCCGGTCTTCACTTGCTACGGAGTTTCAACGAAAAACGCACTCCCCGCAAAAGAATGAAAGATTCATTCTGGAGAGGAGCCAGATGTTAGTACGTCTGCGTTAGCTATAGTCTCAGATTCTTTCAGATATACTCATAGAACCCAGATCACTAAACGGCTGAAACTGGCGCAGGAGTGCAAAGACGGCTGCAGGTTGCCTAGCTAAAGCCCCTTTAACACGATCAACTTGTGTCAATTGACTAATCGGGACTAGTGAGTCTACTGCAGTGCCCCTGGTGTTTTATTCCTGTACTGAG